>NC_080162.1:14728327-14970827 GCF_950295315.1 Erinaceus europaeus
TGTTCTTTATCAGGGGTCAGCAAGATTTTTCTTTTCTGTACAGAGCCCTACACTAAATATTTTAGGTTTTTCTGGCCATATAATTTACAAATTATAAACTATTTTGAGTGTTTTTTTAAGTTTTTGTTGCAACCACTCAGCTCCTCCAACAGAGTATGACAGCAGCCAAGGTCAATACTTAAATATGTGTGGGTGAGTTACTACACTTATACACACAAAAGTAGAACTTCGTATCAGCTCATGGCATGATATAGCCTTCTATTGTTTTGTTTTTCAGAATCTTATAAAACATAAATAAGTATGATTAGTTCAAAGACCATAGAAAATCAGATGTGAAATCCAATTGGACCCTCAGCTATGGCCTACCAACTCCTGATCTACTTGAGGGAATTGAGAACTTCAAATGAACTCTTCATACTAGAGGCAAATCCTATGCTACTAATCATGCTCTTGCCCAGAAATGGAAGAAAAAAAAAAAAAAAAAGAGTTTGTGAGAATTCTTACCCTAGCCTCTTCGATAACTCACAATGTGAATCCAGGGAAATTATGTCACTACTTCCTGTCTCATCCTTCAACCATTCAAAAAAAAAAAAAAAAAAAAAGACCCAGAGTAAAAGGGCATTATATTTAGCAAGCAGCTAGAGAAAGCAGTTGGGAAACACAAATGAAGTAAATAAGGACAGACACTTTTCTGGGACGGTCCAAATGTTGAGTAATACTGAAAATCATATGGTAAGAGAAATAGAGAAATTAAATTGTTTTCCTTGGAGACTTCTTGTACTTCATGGAAAGCAGAGTATTGGTGAGATCTTTTTTCCTCTGCACAAAATTCACTTTCATGGAGTTTGTTTAAAAGTGAGGGGAGGGCACAGCAAGGAGTGGAAGAAATTTCTCTCAACAAAGAAGCCCAAATGCTAACTAAGCCCCAAAGGGAGAGTTTTCTCAAGAAGGCCATCCTGTAACCCCTCAACTCTTCCTACCCCTATTTCTACTGCTCAATTTCCAAGCATTTTCCATGATAAATAATCCCACCTCTAGGTACAGAATTATATTGCTAGCAATTACCAGGTATATTGCAAAGCCAGAAACACAAAACAACTATAATGCTTAGACATCATTGTTGTTTTGAAAAAATGTTATCAGTAAAAAAAAAAAAAAAAAAAAAAAAATCCTTACAATTTATGAAAATTCAAAGTTAGGTAAACAGTGATACAGAAAAGCCAAGTATAGAAAAAGAGGCTTGTTTCAATAACTTAGTTTTTTTTTCTGGTTAAGACATAGCAATCAACTTAAATGTCAATCACATGAAGTGGAGAAAAGGGGCCTCTGGTGATACGAAAAGAAAAGATCAGGGTTTGATCAAACTAGGACAAAAAATCCACCAGAATGGAATGATAATTAGGGATGATTATCGTGAAGTAAGTAAGAGAGTGTCAGAATGCAATGTCTACCCAGCAAGTTCAGTAGGTGCCGTCATTTAGCACCTGCCATTTTTATTTCTTGGCTGATGAATTTTTCACAGACAATCTCATTGCATTTACAGAGCATTGTGGTTCAACCACAGTCAAAGAAAGTAAGAAGTATACTCTGTTGAAGGTCTCATTCCCTCTGAGATACTTAAGTAAGAAATGTAAGGAAAGCAACTTGAAGCAAAAACAAAAACAAACAAACAAACACACATACACACACACACACAAACACACACACACACACACACACACACACACACACACACACACACCGGTCAGGGGGGCAGTAGCAGAATCCAGGACTTTGTTTTTCGCCCTTTAGAGTCAAGTGAATGCAGACATATGAACTTTGAGCCTCGACCCCCTCATCTGTAGAATGGGAATGTAGATCTTCTGGTCTGCTTACCATACAGCTCTGTTGTGCAATTCAAACAACCTGACACATATAGTTAAAGCAAACAAATAAAAACCTCTCCTTTTATCGCTTCACAGGCGGTGAAGCAGGTCTGCAGGTGTCTGTCTTTCTCTCCTCCTCTCTGTCTTCCCCTCCTCTCTCCATTTCTCTCTGTCCTATCCAACAACGACAACAACAATAATAACTACAACAATAAAACAACAAGGGCAACAAAAGGGAATAAATAAAAAGTAAATATTTAAAAAAATAAATAAATAAAAATAAAAACCTCTCCTTTTAAAGATTCGATCATTCGTTTCAACTGCTAAGCTGCCAAACAGCTGCTTCAGTTAGTTGAAGAAGACTTGTAGGGGTTCAAAAGAATATGTTCTGGTGCCAGCAAAGTAGTTCACTTCACTTGGACAGTACACTGCTTTGCCATGTCTGTGGCACAGGCTAAAGACTTGTCCCTACCTCACTGAAAGAAGCTTCGGTGCTAGGGTTTCTCTCTTTCTCTCTGACTCTCTGTCTCTATCTATAAATGTTACCACAGAGCAGTGAAGTCCCAGAGACAAGAGAAAGGGAGAAGGGTGGAAGGCAGGTGGGGGAAGGGGAGAGAGGAAGAAGGAAGAAGTGAGGGGGGAAGGAAAGAGAGAGAGAGAGAGAGAGAGAGAGAGAGAGAGAGATGACAAGAAGTTCATGTCCTGGTCACTCCTTAAGGCCTGTGAGTCAGAGACCAGGAGCACGAGAGTCAGCTCATGGGCTCCATGGGACCAGCTCATCTGACTAGGATGACAGGAGCTTCCAAGTTAAAGAAATCTAGGATTCAATTCCACTTCCACGCTTTACTCACTAGGCAACTTCTCTATTTCACCTAACCTCCAGTTTCCTTATCTCTAAAACTGGGAAAATCATACTATCTTGTAGGAGTGCTGTGAGGTCTCAACCAGCTTATGAAAGCTCTCTTACACAGTAGGATTTTCACAAACAGAAACAAGCTCTATAAAGGTAAGAGGCAATAATTCTAACCCTTCCTAATTATTTAGCGAATGTATGAACATATTCTTTATGTTAATCATCTGTTCAGATCTATCCTACCTCTAGAAGAAAAAAAAAAAATCCATGACCCACAAATAGTGAAATTTATTTATTTATTTTTAATTTTTAAAAAAGTTATTATCTTTACTTATTGGATAGAGACAGCCATAAATGAAGAGGATTCAGGGAGATAGATAGATAGATAGATAGATAGATAGATAGATAGATAGATAGATAGATGGATAGAGATAACCTATAGCCCTGTGTCTCCATTTGCAAAGCTTTCCCCCTGCAGGTGGGGACCAGGGGCTCAAACTCAGTCCTTGTGCACTGTAACACGTGTGCTTAACCAAGTGGGCCATCACCCAGCCCCATTTTAAAAATAAATTATTTATATATTCTTGGATAGAGACAGAGAAATTGAGAGGGAAGAGAGAAATAGAGACAGAGAGAAACAGAGACAGCTGCAGCTCTACTTCACCACTCATGGAGCTTTCCTCCTGTAGGTGGGGACCAGGGACCTGAACCCAGGTCCTTGTACACTGTAATGTGATTGCTTAACCAGGTACACTACCACCTGGCCCCTGAAATATCTATAACAAAGTGAAAGTGCTTTATAAACCTATTTCTTTCAATTAACATATCTTACAACTCCTCAGAGAGAACATTAATCATTTGACCCAAACTGTCTATTGGGCTTCCCCGAGCTCAAGTCTGCTGACCCTCCCTATCCACTAACACTACCTTTTTGGTACAGTGAGTCCTTTACAAACATTTTCCTCACTTTTCCCAGTTTCATTAAACACTACTTCTCAAAGATACCCTCTGGCTTGAAAGTCTGACACTGTCTTAACTCAGGTACCAGGTACTCTGGAAATAGATATTGAGACACTGAGATTCACATGTAGTGATCTTACTGGAGGAAATACTCTCAGGCAGTCTTGTGAGGAAACTAGGGAAGTAGGATTGGGTGAAGGGACAAGTTAAGCCACAATGGATCTTCAACCTTTATCTCAGCTAATCAATCCCGTCTGAAGCTCTGTAGCTGTGATGACCCTTCAGAGTAGTGGTGAATTTCATCTATGGGCTGTGAGCTCTTTCTACCACTGACCAACTATTGGAAGAGCCCATCCTTCAGGAAGGGTAGAAAATGGCTCACAGCTGATACCTGTCAGTCGCCAGCCCTCCTTGAAGGCTTCACTTCCTAAAGCATCACTTCCTAAAGCATCATGGGAAGATGGGACCACCACATCACTACTTCAATTTTCATACCACTTCTCAGCCCTCCATTGAGGCCCATCATTCCCACTGTCTCATCAGAAAGCCCACCCTGACTCTGAATTCTCTCCTTTTTTGCCTTAAGACAAGGTTATCATATTTGCACATAGTTTCATTGCCTTTTGTGTATTTGGGGTATACTACTTCTCAAAATTCCAGTGAATAAAGAAGACAAGGAGAAAGTAATACCCCTGAAACAATCGATGATGTGTGTTCTTCCTATAGTTAAATTTTCCAAGACCTCAGCATATAATGAGACATACTTAATGCTTCTCGTCCAGTTCCTCATTTTGTTTATAGGAAAGATATTTCACTGGTAATGATACAATTCTATTCTTACACAATATCCATTTGGGGCTTTCATTTCCTTTATTTGCTGAATAGTTTTTTGTTTTTTCTTTATAAAATGTTCTCTTTAAAATACAACAAGAAGTTCTATGTACTGGAAGGAAAAGATAAGACTAGACAGGCAGGGCCAAATTAATAAGAAATCCATTTTTTGATTTTTAGACCCGGGCCTTACACATAATCAGTTTCACCATTCCCAGGGCAACTTCTTTATCCTTTCTTTTTTTTATTTTAAACAAACTGACATAAAAGGGGAGAGAGGGAGAGAGATCATAGCATGGGAACTTCTCTTGGTGCTGTGACACTCCCACGTAGTGTTGGAACTCCAATCCAGGCCATGTGCACAGCACAGCGCATGTCCTCCAAGAGAAGCCACTTCCCAGCTTCACAAGATTATTAACTATGAACAGAATATGGTGGGCAGCTGGGAAAGTGGTTTGGTGGTAGAGCACAAGACCTGCATCCAAAGACCTCAAGTTCAACCCCTGACACCACATATGTCAGCATGATGCTCTGGTTTGCTCTCTCTAATTTAAAAATATATATATTTTAAGAAAAAAAGATGACAAGAGAGTTCAGCACTCATGAGTATATCTAACTCCCTTAAGAAGTGAAAAAAAAATATTAGTATCATCTTAGTGTCATCAGTTCATTGGACTGTGACTTACTGGATTGAAAGCATGAAAATAGGTTGCTTTGTATTAAAAAAAGCTTGAATAAATGAAAAATATTTGAGTAAAATTAGTAAAGCAAGCTTATTCTACTAAATATAAGATACATATCAAAAACACATTTATACACATATCTGAACTATGTGTTCATATTATTTTGTGAGATATATATAACAAATTATAAGTATCTGGTATCTTTTGGGAAATTGCACCACCTCACTTTGACAGACTGATGCGAAGAAAAAGACTGACATATCTCTAACTCTAAGTCAATAATGTAGCTATTTGCACATGATCCTCCCAGTGCTTTCAAATCTAATACAATAGCATCTCGACATAATCATTCAGCACTGTTCTTAGACCCAGCTAGGTGACCCATGCCCATCTATGGGTATCTGTGCTTTGGAAGTCATACAAATATTTCTAAGTTTTTCTTAGGATTTTGTAATCTACCCAGAGTTAGCAGGGCATGTGGGGTCACGTGTCCCATCTCAGACGAGGACTTGCCTTATCCCTGACCACGATTTCTCCTTTTCAGGGCGCTCTCCAATCTTCTGCTTCAGTGAAAGGTTGACCAGATACAAAAAGAAGAAGAAGAAGAAGAAGAAGAAAGAAGAAGAAGAAGAAGGAGAAGGAGAAGGAGAAGGAGAAGGAGAAGGAGAAGAAGGAAAGAAAAAGAGAGAGAGGAAGAAAGAAAGAAAGAAAGAAAGAAAGAAAGAAAGAAAGAAAGAAAGAAAGAAAGAAAGAAAGAAGGAAAGGAAAGGAAAGCTGAGAAAAGAAAAAGAACAAGAAAGAAAACAACACAAAACACCTGGCGTCACATCATCTGGTCCTATGATCGGCCTGGTTCAAGAATGTTGACCTAGACATAGTCACTCCAGATAATCAGTATGGTGTTTCTTCACAGGAGAGTCACACTGGCACAGTGATTTCAGGTAACTCACTCCTTTTGGACATAAGACATTCAAGACTGTGAATTCACTGTCAACATTTGAGTGAAGTCTGGCATTTGTGAGTCTGTCAGTGTTCTCAGTGCAGTACTGTCTACAGATTCTTAAGGTAGTGGGGTGCCAGCATATAAGCTTCACCCTATGTACTGGCCCAAACAGATCCTCCTCCTCCTCTCACGGTTGCCACAGACAGCAAGGCGTGAGTGTTCTCAGTTGTCTCCACCAGGATTTCTAGAGACTGCTGCTCCCCAGTGCAAAGGGCCACAGACTCTCGTTATAGACGTCCCCCTTTGAGTCTGATCAGTGTGCTAACCATTTTACCATACTGGTCTTTTTGTAAAAACAGAATTTATCTCCTCTTTGAGTCCACAGGATCCCTTCCATCTTTATCACTTATAAAGTGTGCACTGTACTGGGTGAGCCACATACTAGCCCTGAGTCTTTATATATATATATATATATATATTTTATTTATTTATTTTCCCTTTTGTTGCCCTTGTTGTTTTATTGTTGTTGTTATTGATGTCATCACTGTTGGATAGGACTGAGATAAATGGAGAGAGGAGGGGAAGACAGAGAGGGGGAGAGAAAGATAGACACCTGCAGACCTGCTTCACCGCCTGTGAAGTAGGTGAGGAGCAGGGAGCTCAAACCGGGATCCTGATGCAGGTCCTTGCGCTTCGCACCACATGTGCTTAACCCGCTTAACCCGATCCTGACTCCCTAAGTCTTTTCTTTTTAATACGGCACAGGGCAACGAACCCAAGGATCTGCACATTTGTATTTTTCTTTATTTTTTATTTTTGAGTGAGATGAAGAGAGAGAAAAACACAGCGAGAATCACCAGAGCATTGTTCAGCTCTGGTTTATGGTGGTGCTGGGGACTAAACCCAGGACATCAGAGCCTCAAGCATAAGAGTCTCTTTGCATAACCATTATGCTATCTACCCCCGCCCGATCTACACATTTGTAATGCCAAAACTGGATGGCTTCCCAGGGTCATTTCCTTTACTTTTTAGTGTAGAAATAGGAAGAGAGAAAGGGAGAACAGACAGAGACAAAGGAAAGAGACACTATAGCACTGCTCTGTCATTCAAGGTGCTTTTGTTCATGGTGCTCCCATGTTGTACCGACTCAAAATATTTCTTAAAACATTAAAAATGTATTTCCTGTCATATTGACAAATTTATTCCTCTGAAAAACATTTAAGCCCCTTTGGTTAAATCTATGGTAAAGCATGAAAATCAGCCCATTTCTTTTCTAACGTTTTCCTTTGGTTTTTATACTTTTTCCGCTTGATGTATTTCCTATTTGAAGTTGAGATCTCTAATGTTAATTCATGTCAAAGAAAATAAATAAACATTAGTTTCCTACCTGCTGTGGGGTTTGATTGACGGACTTTCTTAATCTCAATAAAGTAAAAAAGGAAAATTCCACTCTGGCAACCCCAGTGCCTTAGCAATCAACAGTAAGCCCTTCTTCCTACTCCTTAAAATTACAGAACATATTTTCCCTGAGTCTCTCTTAGAATAATGCTTAGTGACTTCAGAGGCTTTGAAAGACACCTGACATCCAGACATGACAAATAAATATTATAATGCAGTGAGTCACAGTTGTAGCTGCTAGGATTTTTACATGTTAAAAAAAATAGACCTCTCATATCAGATTAAAAGGTTTATTCACATACAAAGAAAAATTCACAAAGATAAGTAGGTAACCTAGCAATTGGGAAAAGACTATCTGTTCATTGCACACCAACAAAGGAATGACATGAAAAAAAAATGTAGGAAGAAATCATCTAATTCAAAACAAGAAAACAAGCATCCCAGGGAAAAAAGTGGGCAAAAGATCTGAACTGAGAATCTTTTAAAGAAGACATTCAGATGTCCCACAGACATATGAAAAAAAAAAAAAAAAAAAGACCATCCACATGCTTATCAATAGAGAACTATAAATTAAAAACCACTGGAAGATATTAACTCATACCTGTTAAAATGGACAACATTAGCAAAACATGAAATAACAAGTGTTGGTGAAGATGTGGAGGAAAAGGAACTCTGATATTCTGGTAGTAGAATGCAAACAGGTAATAGCCCCTATAAAAATATATGGAGAGTTCTCAAACAAATAAAAATGGGAATGCCATATGATCCTACTCCTATGAATGAATGATAGCCAATGAACACTAAAACATGGACTGTAAGAAATGCACCCCTATGTTCACAGTTGCACTATTCACAATATCTAAAACATGGTGGCAACCTCAATGCCCAACAACAGGTGACTGATTAAAAGTTATGGGATATATATCCAATAGAGTATTACCCTGAAATTTAAAATGATGAAGCTGTATTGTTTGGGACAGAATAGACAGAGCTAAGGGTGACTATGCCAAGTGAAATAAGTAAAAGGTAACAGTCAACAAGCAGATATTTTCATTTATAAGTGGAATATAGACAACTAAAGCAAATTAACTTATAAAAAAAATGGTAACCAAACTTTCTCTTAAAACTGTAACACTCCCCACCTGCAGGGGAGTCGATTCACAGGCGGTGAAGCAGGTCTGCACGTGTCTATCTTTCTCTCCTCCTCTCTGTCTCTCCTCTTCTCTCCATTTCTCTGTCCTATCCGACAACAACAGTAACTACAATAAAATAAAAAAGGCATGGCCTGGGAGGCATCGGACTCTCAAATATGAGGTCCTGAGTTCAATCCCCAGCAGCACATGTACCAGAGTGATGTCCGGCTCTTTCTCTCTCCTCCTATGTTTCTCATTAATAAATAAATAAAAGCTTTAAAAAAATAATAAAGGGCAACAAAATGGAATAAGTAATTTAAAAAAAAAACTGTAACACTTTGGGTTGGGGCAATGGCACATCCAAATTAATTGCATTCATCATCATGAACAAGGATCCAGGTTCAGGCCCCTGGCACCCATCTGCAGGGAGGAAATTACTTAACTGGTGAAGCAGTGCTGCAGGGTCTCCCTTTCTCTCTCCTCTCAATCTCTCTATCCCCCTTGAATTTCTATCTGTCCTGTCATATAGGAGAAAATGTGGGGAAAAGACAACCACCAGTGCATGATGATCTTACAGGCACCAAGCCCCATCAATTACCCTGGTGGAAATATGAAAACAAAAGCTTGTAAGAATTGTGGTGGTTAAGCAGCCATTAAAAACAATGAAACCACTTTCTCTGACCCATCTTGGATGGAGATAGAAGGAGTTATGTTAAGTGAGCTAAGTCAGAAAGATGAGTGGGAGGATTCCACTCATAAACAGAAGTTGAGGAAGAAGAACAGAAAGGGAAACTTAAAGCAGGATTTGACTGAATTTGGAGTAGGGCACCAAAGTAAAAAGCCTGGGGTGAGGGTGAGGGTGTATGTTCGGCTTCATGGGGCCGGTGGGGGCGGGTAGGATGGGACACAGTCTTTTGGTGGTGGGAATGGTGTTTATGTGCACTTCCATTAATCTGTAGTCATAAATAAATTAGTAATTAATAATTAGTAAATAATGGTAATTAAATTACTATTTAATTAATATGAGAGGGGAAAAATTGAATGTCTCAAACTTTTTAATGCACAGATCATAGGCTGAGTTTTCGATATGTTGACTCTCTTAAAAGTTTAGACCAGGGAGAACAGAAGCAACCAGTGGCACAGCTATATACAAATAATATCAAAGGACATAAATTATAGTGATGTTGTGTATGATACAGCAAATCCTAACAAAGGTATTTTGCAAAGTTAGACCAATTTCCAAATAATATGATTATAGCAATAACTATCTATTGCCTTCTTAAACCCTAAGACAGCAGGAACCTCCCACTTCCTCTAAAGACCCTATATTTGCCTAGTCCTGGAACCTCTAGGATGGGGCTCACTTTCCTGCATGCTTCTCTCAATTCATACCAAATGATATTGCATCCACTGATCCCAACCTAATCAACACAACGAGTACCACCTCAGCATGCTTCACTTCAGACTGTGTCCAGAGACATATGGCATGGAATATCATCCCCTCAGCCTCATTACTCTGGTGAGACCTTTCCTTTCATAAGATTCTCTAATTCCACTCCAGGTGATTCACTTCCCAATAAAGTCCAAAAACCTAGATATAGACCAGGTCCTATAAGATAGGGCATATATTCACATGTATCCATAAATTAGGGCAAAATATATACCTGAAAGCAAAAGTACACAATAATCTACAGTGAATCAGTATGAAGTTCATAATGAAATAGTATCTACTTGTACTTAGATACCCTCCTCACCTATTACCTATTATATTTCCCTCATTCACTCCCAAGCTATCAAAACAAGGACTGCAAAAGCTTAATAGGGGCAAGAGACTGGCATACTTTAATGATGACTCTTTAGTCACTATCAGGCCACCCCATCAGCTGGGGCCCTATCTGGGGAGTCCTGAGATTCCCAAACAGACATGATGGGCCTAGACCTCAAATAAATCCCTCTCTCCATTGTTACCAGTCATCTCTATCAGGAACAACAAAACAGACCCCTTTATGGGCCCCCATAGGACCCTGCCCTCAAGTTGGATAAACAAAGGTAGAGAATGTTCCATCCTCTGAAGAAAGGATGGACAACATACTCTATGCTACACTTCAGGAAGATGGGTCGATACTGGGGCAACTTGGAATGTTCCTACTCATGACCACAGAATGTGAGGTTGAGTCTACAGGGATGCAGAGGTCACATAGGCTCCTAAGCTGAATATGGGCCCCAGGTCAGATCAAAGTGATGGGGTTTACAGTCAACAATATTTATATACCTTTCCCATATTTGGGAGCTACTCTCTTCCCTGATCCAGCTTTCTGGTCCTTTTTCCAGTCATGACATCATCTCCCCAGACAATAACTAGAATCCACCTGCATATCAGATTTCAGGCTCGGGGGGAAAAAAACTAGTACATCCACAGGACCTTTGGAATATAAATGAAATATGCCTACTAGCTATCTACAGAATGGAGACTCCCCCCAACTCTATTCCAGTCTTTAGGTTCATGATTGGTCAAAAACTTGTTTGGCTTTATATGTTAACTCTTTTTAGCCACCAGGTTCCAGATGCTAGCATGATGCCAACCAGACATTCCTAGACAGATGACCCCACCAGTGTGTCCTAGAGCTCTGATTCCCCAGAACCCTGCCCCACTAGGCAAAGAGAGAGGCAGGCTGGGAGTATGGATTGACCTGTCAACACCCATGTACAGCGGGGAAGTAATTATAGAAACCAGACCTTCCACCTTCTGCATTCCACAATGACCCTGGTCCATACTCCCAGAGGTTTAAAGAATAGGAAAGCTATCAAGGGAAGGGATGGGATATGAAGTTCTGGTGGTGGGAATTATGTGGAGTTGTACCCCTCTTATCCTATGGTCCTTTCAGTGTTTCCTTTTTATAAATAAATTATATATGTACATATATATATATATATATATATATATATATATATATATATATATGAATTGTGGTGGTTATCAGAGGAGGTGGGGCATAGGACTTTAGTGACTGGTGCAATGACTTAACACTTACCACATGTGGTTATGAAACTATACCCCTGAAATCTTACAGTTTTGTAAACCACTGTTAAATCACTAAAAACAAAAAAGTAGTGGAACTCTTTTATTCACTGTAAATAAACTTTTAAATAGGTTCACAAACTGATAGTGAAAAACTTAAGCTTGTTAATCCAGATAATTTGGTCACTGCTTTATTCTAGTCTTCTTGAGAGAATCATAGTTTATTTCAGGCTTTTTTTCTTCCCACTTTCTTCTTTCTCATTCCTATGGATGAGAAAACATGTTGAGAGAGAGTATTTCAGTACTTTCTGGTGTTAGGCCATAATTGTTAGTAGGGATGTACTTGAGATTTTCAGGAAGGAATACAGTAGAGACACCAGTCCATCAGCACAGACATCAGCTGTCACAACGGACAGGATCTTGCTTGTGAGTGAGAGCTGGTACCTTCTCTGTCCATTTGTTCTCATTCACACTGGCTTTCAATGGAACATGCCCTTGCATTCCTGAGACCTACCACTATTGTATCCCTGCAGTTTCCTGATTTCAAGCTGATGGATCTTTTAGGCTGATTGAGTTCATGCAAACAACAGCAGTTTGGGGGTCAGATACCATCTAGGCATGAGGAAGGAAAATTAGAATACATTGATTCACATTTACAGGAATTATGAACTTATTTTTTTCTTTGTTGGGGGGATTAATGGTTTACAGTTGGCAATAAAATATAGTAGTTTGTACATGTGTAACATTTCTCAGTTTTCACATAACAATCTAACCTCCTCTAGGTCCTCCTCTGCCATCATGTTCCAGGACCCGAACCCCCCACCCCAGAGTCTTTTACTTTGGTGCAATACACCAACTCCAGCCCATGTTCTGCTTTGTGTTTTTGCTTCTGTTCTTCTTTTACAGCTTCTATGAGTGAAGATGATCCCAATCATAGACAGAAGTTAGGAGTTATGAATTCTATGTGTTAAAGTTGCTAATTTCAAAAGTTTTCATTACAAGTTAATTTGGGGGTGATGGGGAATTCTTGACTCTGGAATCTCCTAAGGGCAACAGGCATGTTGGAGCGCTGCTTTAACTTTTCCTGCCTAGATCTTCTGTTGCCTCACGCCTTTCTCGTTTTGCTGCAGAACCAAGGTATAATGGGAGGTGTGACTACAAGAATTGGTTTCATTAGCTTGAACTTCATCAGGAAGAAAGCCACAAGACTCCAGATCCATCTTATCTTGCTTGCCATTTGGTTCTCCAAATTTCAACAGGAAGAGGAAATGGGGCACTAAGCATTTACTAAGCATCCACTCCAGCTCCTCTCGCAACTTCTAACCTCTATTTATCCTCCTGGGGGACAGTTATTCAGCCTTCATCTCCCTCATCCAACACTCATGAGCCATTCCTTCCCACTCTGTGGTTTGGCATAAACAGTGTGCATTGAAATTTTGTGACACTTAAACTTTTGGAGCTCAGACTGTTGCTATAAAAACTCTCAGACTTTAAGAGCAATGTTTCTTTCTGGAATTTTAAAAATAAATTCAAAAACTAACTTAACTTCTTTTAGATCATCTATTTTGATCTTCTCTCAAAGTGACAAATTCCAGTAATTCAATGGGTACAGGAATGTAAAGAATTAAAGAATATGTCACAAAGAAAAGCACATGCAATAGCCCTCATTGTATAAAACCATATCCTTTATTTATGGTATGGTTATTTCAATATTGAAGGAGGAGATCCAGAGGTTCCTAAAATAATTCATATGAATTAAAAGCTATACAATGTTTTTGAAAGGTCATGTATACATCAGTAGTTTATAAATGTGATGCGTTGAAGATATTTAAAATGTAAAAATATCTTCAAATTCAACAAATTGTCAAGATAGGTACAGCAGTTTTCTGACTTTGTTCACAAAGAACATGTTTCAAAAGACCAACTCCTCACTCTCCAGAAGAAAGGATTTGTAACACTGAGTTTTTTTCGTAAGTCAACACCTGTGGATGCTGACAACCTGTTTCTTTTTTTTTTTTTTTTGTAAACACTGGTTTAAAAGGAGTATCTCCCACTTGGATTCCTTCCCCCCCCCCCAAATTCATGAACTTTTACACACACACTCTTTCTCTTTACCCCTCCCAGCATTTACTGTATCATACTAAAATAATTTTATATAATGACTCATACTTAAATAACAATTCTATCATTGAGAATTGAAGATTGAAACCCTGTTGAGTATGGTAGCAGTCCAACATTAAAATCTCTCTTTGTCTTCTTTATAACCAGGAAGATGTTGTTGTGTGCAGTGGAGAAGAGGGAGAGGAGGTCCAGAGCAAAGAGGGAACACAAATCTTTATTTGCACTGGCACCTCAGAGTTGGGTGCTAGAGAAACAGGTTGGGCCATGTGGAGGTAGCGAAAATGGCCGCCTCATGCAGTAACCTTTCCTGCGTCTGAACACCAAAGTGAAGCGCTGGCAAGAGAACGAGGTGCGGAAGAAGAAGGGCTTTTATAGGAGTAGCTTTCGTGAGAATGGGAAGGGGGAGGAGTAACCATAGCACTTCAACTATGGTGGGGAAATAGACAATGCCCTGAGGGCACAACATGGTGGAACAGGTGCTCCGAGAATGTCCCAACTCTCGCAAGAACTAGCAATAGCCTGAGGGGACAACATGGCAGATGTGACTGCACAATTTCCCAGCAGGAAGACATAACGCATCATCCTGGTGGTAAGAGTGAAAACTGAACAGAAAAAGAGGTAAAGACAAAAAGAAGGGGGCACATATGTATAAAGCACCTCAGAGACTCCTACAAACTCCTCCTTTTGTCCCCAAAACAACCTGAGCAGCAGGAGGCTGATGTCACCATTCCTGTTTTACAATGAAAGCAGTGTTGAGGAAGACACTCAAGGTCCTGTAACTAGTAAGTGGTGATCTTAAACAGATACAACCCAGGTATTCTGATTTCTTCTCACCAAACCACAGTGTCATCCCAATAGAGTTGCACATGGACTTACAAGCTGCAATTGTTTCTCTATGAGACCATTTACACTTACCAAAAAAAAAAAGTGTTTTTTTTTTTTTTTTACATATGTTGAAGCCCATAGAAGAAAATGCTAACACTCACCAGTACACATTCTAAAAGAAGGAAGAAGGGGACATCTACAGGCTTCCTCAAGAATCCACGAATGAAGAGTATCCCTATGAAGACTTTCAGAATCTAAAATGGACTGAAATGAGCAAGCTCCCTTAATTTACATAGAAATAAAAAGGCAGCCTTCCCGGCCGCCTAAATAGGCTACCAAAGACACATCAGTCCAAACTAACATTAGTTTATAATGACATCAGGAGCACTGTGATCAGTGCAGAACCTGAATCAAGTGTTTCCCAGGATGCACTTTGGCAGGACTACTCTTGATGTTTTGAGGTGTGTACTTCCTCTTTAATGACTACTGCAAAACAAAAGTGAAAACCTTCTTCAGATTTCTTTCCACCAGCTGATATAGGTACTAATGTAGGTCTTTCATAAAGTACAAGGTAGAGTAGACATACTTTAGACTGTTTGGGGGTGTGGATGCCAAGAGGTAGCTCAGTCTGTTAGAGCAATCGACTAAGGCCTCAGAGGCTACAGGTTCTAGCCTTGCTTCATCACAGTCTGCCAGAGCTGAGCAATATTCTGACCCTCTCCTGATTAATCTCTCTCTATATAACTAGCTCTCATGATAAGTAATTAGATGATTAAGTAAATAAATCATTTTAAAAAATTGTTGGGACCAGGCTATGGCACACCCGGTTGAGCACATAGGTCACCATGTGCAAGGACCAAGGTGGGGGGCAGATTTACTAGTTATGAAGCAGTAATGCAAGTGTTTCTCTTTCGCTTTCTCTTTCTTGTTCTCATTCTTTCTCCCTATCTCTCCTTCCCCTTTCAGTGTCTCTGTCTTATCAAAATAAATAAGTTAATTAACTTAAAATAAAACTGTCAACCTTTTAAAGTGAAGCAAAATGACTAAATTGTAACAAATGAATTACAGGCAAAATGAGGCATACCACTTTCAGATCTAAGTTCTAGGATCTCTTTTACCAATCTCCCCATTTGTTTTCTCATCACATCAGCTTCACAGATGAAAAAGAAACAGTGAAGAGACCAGACAGAAGAACTGGTGTCCCAGAGAGATGGCCTGGAGCAGCAGAGGAACCTTTAACATAAATGGCATATAAATCTTTAACATGAAAGCTATCTTCTAAATGTTTATTGTGAGATCATTACCGTGATTATAGCACTAGTGATTTATCTTAAGTTATACAAAAAAGCAGGGAAATATTCATTTTAAAGCCTAGGATATCTTGAAGCCAAATATTATTTTATGATCATAGCAATGTATCCTAATGATTTTTCTCTTTTTCTTTCTTTTTTTAAAACTGTATATAAACCTCTAAATTGCAGCAACACATGCAAAAGCACTAGTACATACAAACTAGTTTATAGTAGAGTCTTTAGCATATTGGCACGACCTCCCATCTCCCTTTCATTGGTTTCCAGGAGATAGACACATCAGGATCCCAAATAGTTCAAATATACATACACCCTTTACTGTATATTAAACCATATTATTCTTGGATAAGGTACATCCAGGTTTAGAAAGGACAGAAACAGTTGTAGTGGAGTCTTCTTGAAGAACCCAAAATTAAGTACAAAAGTGAATATTTAATGTTAAATTATAAAATAAATTATAACTAATTTAATATCTAAAGCTGAAAAATACTGTAAGCACCACAAAAGAGAAAATGATACCATGCTCCTTTAAATTAAAATCGGCATGGCATACCTACAGAACGCTTATCTGAAAATTTCTTTTTCTTTCCTTTTTGTGGTGGAGAGGGATAGTGGCTTACAGAGCCATCCCTGTGCATGTACATGAGTTTCTTCTTCTCTGCAGAACACTCTTCCCCACAACCTACATCCTTTAACATCATTATGAACCAGGACCCCAAGGCTCTCTTCGGCCCCTCCCTCCCTCCTCCTTTCCCAGAATCCTTTGCTTTGATGTTATACACCATGCCCAGTCAGAGTGTCACTCTGTGTTCTCCTTCCCTGTGCTTATTTATTAAGTCCTACCTATAAGTGAGATTATTTGGTATTTATCCTTCTCTTTTTGGTTTATCTCACTTAACATGTCTTCAAGTTCCATCCAAAATGAGGCAAAAGAGATGACTTTATCATTTTTAACAGCTGAGTAGTACCCCATCATATAGATAGATAGATAGATAGATAGATAGATAGATAGATAGATAGATAGATATAGATAGATATCTCATAATTGTTTTAGCCACTCAGCTATCACTGGACATCCGAGTCACTTCCAAGTTTTGGCTAATATAAATTATGCTGCTATGAACATAATAAGTAGGCATAAATTTCTTCTTATAGGTTCTTTTGTTTCCTTTGGGTAACAAAATAACCCAGGAGGAAAATTGCTGGGTCCCAAGATAGGTCCCTTTCTAGTGTTCTGAGAAATCTCTAGACTGTCTAACAATCTTTTTGCCTGCATACTCTTTCATCCTCCTTCTTATGATAATGACTTCATATATATTTAATAGACACAATTGAGAGAATATTTTACCAGCATTAGTGGTCACAGTTTATTTTTATTATTGATGATAATGTCATATGCATATGTAAGAATCATGCAAACCTTGGAAAACATGTCAAAGTTGTTCAGAAGAATTGGTCGTCTACATTCATCTCCGTGTATTTCAATTCTCATCTCTCCTTTTCAATACATACACACTCCCAGTGCTAAGGAACATCAGACATAATAATACGAAGACAGAACCTCTGCTCCCAATCTTTGCATCATGATGTAGAATGAGTCGGCACTATAGGAAACAGACTTGTCCTAGATGATGTACAGATACCGGAGTGATGAGCCATCAATCACACAGAGGTGATCACAGAGTATGTAGGCATCCCACCAAGCCTGTACTGCCATGCCGTGTGTATGTGTAGCCTCAGCTCTGCTTTCCCTAAGTCACAGGGTTATATATATATATATGAAATCTATGACTCCCCCCAGACCAAAGGAGATAAAAAGAAATGTTGCATGAGAAATGCAAAGCTGGAGAGGAAATCGAGAGTGTAACAAGGAAGTGAGTATAACAATTAAGATCAAGGTTTTCCCCACTGTTCACAAAGCAGAACTTCCCTGTGAAATCTCTGCACAGAAAAAGGCTTATAGCAAAAGAAAGGCATTAACGTTCAGTTATAGGGAAAATAGCTGAGTGTTCCCAGGTCCAAAAATAACCTACCAAATAGCACATACAAACTAAAATAACACTAATGGATAATAGAAGCAGGGATGATAGGTTAAATGCACAGCCTGTATAAAGTGGAAATTATATACCCACAGTATTGCTTCACTTACCATAATTAGGAGAGCAGCAAACACGTTGGCAGGTACAGAAGTGGTGGTGATACAGAACTGGGTGGAATTGTCATAAGTCAGGATAGTAAGATATGCCAGGAACTGAGGTGTTCGAGAGAGGGGAAGAGAAGGAGAGTTAACCTTTAACATCTCACTGCCATGTGAATCCATTCAGCAGGCAAGTAACTAGTCAGCACTTTCTTCTATTTTGGTTATCAAGTCCGAAGTCTGGATGCTTGCTGACTTCATGATAATTGCTATGAAACAATTAGTAGATGCTGTCTTTCCTTTCCACCTCTTCTCATAACAAATTACTATCAGACTACCTTATCACCAAAGAAAAGAAGTAAAAGTTACAAACATAGGTGTTTTGTATGGCCAAATATCATAAGGCAAGTTATCAAAAGAGTGGGGGATATATGTACTGGAAATGTTCCTGAGGGCAGGGGAGATAGCATAATGGTTATGCAAAAAGACTTTCATGTCTAAAGCTCCAATGTCCTGGGTTTAATCCCTGGTACCATCATAAGCTTTGGTTTCTGTCTCTCTCATTAAACTCTTGTTTTTTTTTTTTAGTTTGTTTGTTTATTTGTTTATTTACTTATTGATTTATTTACTAGTAGAGCACTGCACAGCTTTAGATTATGGTAGTGCTGGGACTTGAACCTGTGCCATGCATGTCTTTTGCATAACTATTATGTTATCTCTCATTAAAAGAAAATATTTTTAAAATGCTTCTGTGCTGAATGTTTTCTTGAAGTTCAAGCTTATGCACAAAGTTTCTTTCAGGGTTTGGAACATTAAAATTCTCTGTGTCCAAACTGACGAAATCATAAATATCACTCAGGAAATCATAAATAAGTTTTGACCACATTTATTGAAAAGTAAACATCTTCATGCTTTTATTAGGTAAAAATAAAGCAAAATATTCTCAAAGTAAGTCCAACCATATCCCATAACATCTCTTTCTCATTGTAATATAAGCAGTCTAGCAGTTACACTGACTGCTGTGGCTACTCACATAAAATAAAGTTAAAGACCAAGGTGCCAACGTGCATAACTGAAAGGCTCTGCTCACTCACACATAAGTTTTGAAGCAATCACATTAGCTAAAAACAGATTTTTTAAATCCTTTGAATTTCCCACTAAGTGTATTGAAATGGAAAGTGAATTGAGATATATGAGTTAGAAATTGAGAGAATTTAGTCTGGGAGTGTTTCTTGGGTGAGATATGTAATTTGGTGTCGTATCAGATATCTGTTCAGCTCCCTAGTCCATAGGACATTGTCTGCTGTGTTAACTAGCGGATTCAATGCCAATTACATCACTCAGAACACATGAAACAATCAATACATTTTTATCTGTATGGATGACAGAAGGAAGGAAGGAAAGGGGGATGGAGAAAAAGAGTGAAAGTGGGAAGGAGGGAGCAAGAGAGATCTTTGCCTCAGGTAAATCATAAGTTAGAATTTCTCAGATTCTAGATTCCTCACCTGCAAAATGAGGATGTAACTCATCCCTTGTGAAACAGAACGAGAGACAAATAAGTGGAAAGACAGCCCATGCTCATGAACTGGAAGAATTAACATCGTCAAAATGACCATCCTGCTTAGAGCTAGATACAGATTTGATGCCATCCCCATCAAGGTACCAATGAACTTCTTTAAAGGAATAAAACAAAAAAAGCTTCAGAAATTTATCTGAAAGCCCTCCCCCCCGCAAAAAAAAAAAAAAAAAATCCTAGCATTTCCAAAGCAATCTTAAGAAGAAAAGAAGAGACAAGACAAGAGGCATTACACACCTGACCTCAAGCTATACTACAGAGCTACTGTAATCAAAACTGCTCCCAGAACCAAAACAGACACACAAACCAGTGAAAAAAAAAAATTGAAGGTCCAGAAATAAGCTCCCACATCTATGGCCAACTAATTTTTTGACAAGGGGGCCCAAACCATTAAGTGGCGAAAGGAGTGTCTCTTCAAAAGATGGTGATGAGAAAACTGAATTGAAACAAGCAAGCAGATGAAATGGAACCGTCACATCACCATGCACAAAAGTCAACTCCAAGTGGAACAAGGACATGGATGTTAGGCCAGACACTATCAAATACATAGAAAAAAACATTGGCGGGGAGCTTCATGACCTATGTTTCGAAAAACCCTTCAAGGATTCAAATCCAACAGCATTGAAAACAAAAGTGAAAATAAATCAGTGAGGTTACATCAAATTGAAGAGCTTCTGCACAGCAAAACGTGCCACCACCCAAAACAGAAAGACATTTTACAGCACAGGATAAGATCTTTACACAACACACACCAAAGGACTAGTAACCAATAAGCAGTTCAATAACTAAACACACACAAAAGCAACCTCATTAGAAAATGGGGCCAGGACACAGATAGACATTTCACCAAGGAAGGGGTCCAGAGGGCCAACAGATCTATGAGAAGGTGCTTAAAGTGACTGATCATCAGAGAAATGCAAATTAAGACAACAACAAGGCCAAGCTTTACACCTGTGAGAATGTCAGTTATCAGAAAGGACAGAAATGCCAAATGTTGGAGAAGATGTAGAGAAAAAGGAACACTTCCAAACTCTTAGTGGGAATGCAAAATTGTCCAGCCATTGTGGAAAGCAATCTGGAGACAATCAGGACACTAGACATAGACCTACCCTACAATCTAGCCATTCCTTTCCTGAGGATTTACCCAAAGGAAACAGAAATATCTATCGGAAGAGATCTATGTATACTTGTGCTCATAGTAGCACAGTTTGTAGTCACCAGAACCTGGAATCAACCCAAATGCCCAATAACAGATGAGTGGCTTAAAAAAAAAAAGTGGGAGTCCGGCGGTAGCACAACAGGTTAAGCGCACGTGGCTCAAAGCGCAAGGACTGGCATAAGGACTGATGTAAGGATCCCAGTTTAAGCCCCCCCCCCCCCGGCTCCCCACCTGCAGGGAAGTCACTTCACAAGAGGTAAAGCAGGTCTGCAGGTCTCTATCTTTTTCTCTTCCTCTCTGTCTTCCCCTCCTCTCTCCATTTCTCTCTGTCCTATCCAACAAAAACGACATCAATAACAACAACAATAATAACTACAACAGTAAAAAACCAAGGGCAACAAAAGGGAAAATAAATAAATATTAAAAGTATTTTTTAAAATTTTTTATTTAAGAAAGGATTAATGAACAAAACCATAGGGTAGGAGGGGTACAACTCCACACAATTCCCACCACCCAATCTCCATAACCCACCCCCTCCCCCGATAGCTTTCCCATTCTCTATCCCTCTGGGAACATGGACCCAGGGTCATTGAGGGTTGCAGAAGGTAGAAGGTCTGGCTTCTGTAATTGCTTCCCCGCTGAACATGGTGTTGACTGGTCGGTCCATGCTCCCAGTCTGCCTCTCTCTCTTTCCCTAGTAGGGTGCGTCTCTGGGAAAGCTGAGCTCCAGGACACACTGGTGGGGTCTTCAATCCAGGGAAGCCTGGCCAGCATCCTGGTGGCATCTGGAACCTGGTGATTGAAAAGAGAGTTAACATACGAAGCCAAACAATTTGTTGAGCAAAAAGTATTTTTAAAAAAAAACATTTTAAAAAAGTGATGTATATACATGATGGAATACTACTCAGCTGTTAAAAATGATGTAGTTGTCTGCTTTGTATCCTCTTGGATGAAACTTGAAGACATTATGTGGAATGAAATAAGCCAAAAAGAGAAAGAGGAATACCAAATGATGTCGTTTATTAGTGGGACTTTAAATAAAGTAGGCATGCGGTGGAAGAGCACAAAGTGAAATATGGACTGGACATGGTGTATTGCACCAAAGCAAAGGAATCTGGGGAGGGACAGGGAGAAAGGAGAGAGAGGAGACTTAGGGGGCCTGGTACATAATGAAATTGTGTGCATATGTCAGTTATTGCACTGGAAAACATTAACCCCCCTCAATTAAAAAAAAAAGTTCTTAAAAAAAAAACTAGTCCCTTTACATAAAGTTTCTGTGAAGATTGAATTAGCTAATACATACAAATCTATAATCACTTATACGGGAAGGGTTGGCACCCAACGAATCTGAGTCTGCGATGAGGAATATTTGGTCCTCACTTCATTCAAGTATATCCCATAGGAGAGGATACTGCTAGTGACTGGCAGACAAAAAGAACTGAAGTAGAAGGCTCACTGGCAGGGAGAGGAAAAACTATTCTAAAATGTTTCAATCTAATGGAAGAGTTCAGAAGATCTGGGATTCGATTCTGCAAGAGAAACGAGGAGAATAAAAGAGCATGTCTTGTGACGTGGCAGGAAGACTCATTTCAGACCTCACTGGGTAAGCGTAATCAATAACATCCTGTCAGGAACTTTTTGTGGTCTCATGTGAATAAAAGATTTTTAAAAACCTGTGATTTCCTCTCTAGTGTTGCAGTGTGATGATTTGTCTACGCCTTTGAAGAAACTGAAAAATTGCTTGAACTTTCCTGGCTGTATGTGTCCATTATGGAAGATAGAAAAAAAAAAATGAAGATGATAGAATTTTTAGGGCATTTATAGAAAAGAATGAAGAGTCACTATTTCATTACAATGGACAAGTCATTGTAATTACTCCTCTGACAATTTACAAGGGGAAAAGTGTCTGTCTTGGGTTATTTAATCAGTCTTGAACTGTGGGGGTGACTAGTTACAATTAGATTCAGTCCTGAACTGCAGGGGTGACTAGTTTTCTAGTTAATACAATACAGTTATCATTGGCCAGCCATAATCTTAATGCAATGTTTCCATATTCTTTTTTTTAATTTTTCCCTTTTGTTGCTTTTGTTCTTTTATAGTTGTTGTAGTTACTGTTGTTGTTGTTGATGTCGTTGTTGGATAGGACAGAGAGAAACGGAGAGAGGAGGGGAAGACAGAGAGGAGGAGAGAAAGACACAAGACACCTACAGACCTACCTCACTGCTTGTGAAGAGACCCCCCCCCCCCGCAGGTACGGAGCCTGGGGCTCAAACTGGGATCCTTCCCGCAATCCTTGCGCTTTGTGCCACCTGCGCTTAACCCGCTGTGCTACTACCCGACTCCCTCCATATTCTTAAAGAGTCATTGTAGAACTCTCTGACTTAAGATTTTCACAGAAAATCTTATTTCTTAAGATTACTTATAAATCATAAAGCATATGATAACCAAATATGTTTATGTTTAAGTGGCAATATAAAAATCTGACAGTTTGGTAGCGAGCAAGATGGCCTAACACCTCGGGGAAATGTATCCTTCTGATTACAACTCTGTAAATCAACATTTCTCCAATAAAGTGATACTGAAGCTAAAAATGAAATCGCTGAGGCAGAATGTAGATGCTATTTTAACATAGAGGCAAGCCATTTAAATCCTTTAAATAAAAAAAGGCTGACTTCTGAGCATAAAGAATCAACTCTCAACTGCCTCCCACTATTGACAATTCGCTTTTGTTCTTCAGGGCAGTGTGTCATATTCAGCAACATCAACGTGGAAGTCTTTATAAAATGCATTGCAGAGTTCTGTGTTTCCAATAACCTTGTCAGGGGGCGGGGAGGGGGGGGAATGTGAAAATATTCTGAGCAGGCAAGTTGAAGGCAGCAATGGCTCCCCAACTAGGCTCAGCCTGAAGGCTCATCTCACCTCACTTGGCCATTGTCGCAGGTTGACACTGTTTAACATTAGGCCCTCAAGCCTAAAGCTTCCAGGATACATATGAAATCTTACTGTGATCAACCATAAGGGTGAGTTCAATAGGTTTCCACATGTCTTAGCTTAACTTTTGAAAAACCTGTACTTCAGATTATTTATTTAAACAAAACTAAAGATTATTTTCAAAGTTCTGAAATAACAGGACACGGTTTTATAGTCATTTTTATTTATTCATCAAATGAGTCGATATTCATTCAGAGTTAAAATGGCTGTATCATAACCATTCCAAATTGCAGCAGCAAATGAGATTGAAGCATAGAACAAAAGTCAGACAAAGCTATATAGAGTAAGATCTCAACTTACTAGAAATACAACCCAGAATAAATTACTTCACCTGAACAATCCCTTCCTTTTAAATTTTATTACATATATATTTTTTAATTTTTCCCTTTTGTTGCCCTTGTTTATTGTCGTTGTTGTTATTATTATTGTTACTGCTGTCGTTGTTGGATAGGACAGAGAGAAATCGAGAGAGGAAGGGAAGACAGAGAGGTGGAAAGAAAGAGACACCTGCAGACCTGCTTCACTTCTTGTGAAGCGACTCCCCTGCAGGGGTGGGGGGCTCGAACCGGGATCCTTAGGCCGGTCCATGGTCCTTGCACTTTCCACCATGTGTGCTGACCCTGCTGCAACACCGCCCAGCTCCCAATCCCTTCCTTTTCTTAACTGTAAATGAAATTGAGAAGTTGTACCTCATAAGTTAGTTTGAAGAAGTAATACACATTCTAAAGAAATAGTAAGGCCTCAGGGCCAGGCGGTGGCACAACTGGTTGAGCGCACATGTTGTGTTGCGTAAGGACCTGGGTTCAAGACCCTCGTCTCCACCTGCAGGAGGAAAGCTTTGCAAGTGATGAAGCAGTGCTGCAGGTGTCTCTTTGCCTCTCCCTATTACCCCCTTCCCTCTCAATTTCTGGATGTCTCTATACAATAAAAAAAAAGTAAGGCCTTAATAAATACTCTTATTGTTATAGAGAACCATCAACAACCTAACAATTTTACAGTAACTCAAGAAAGACAGAATTTTTAGTAGATCTGAATTCCACTTCTGCAGGACCAAAACACTGTCACTCAGATGATATCAGACCAATCAATCAAATTCAATTTCTTCTTCTTTAAATGAGTATTACCAGCTGCCATCTTTACAACATAGACATTTTAAATGATGATAAAGTGAAAATCTTTACAAATCAAAAAACACAATGTAAGATACTGGTCTTTTTAATTTATTTTCCCTTTTGTTGCCCTTGTTGGTTTTATTGTTGTTGTAGTTATTATTGTTGTCATTGTTGTCAGTTAGGACAGAGAGAAATGGAGAGAGGAGGGGAAGACAGAGAGGGGAGAGAAAGATAGACACCTACAGACCTGCTTCACTGCCTGTGAAGCGACTCCCCTGCAGGTGGGGAGCCAGGAGCTCGAACCAGGATCCTTTTGCCTGTCCCTGTGCTTCCCACCACGTGCGCTTAACACGCTGCGCTACTGCCCGACTCCCATAAAATACTATTAATATAATTGGTGGCGCTGGTAGAATGACCAAATGTCCCTTTTGGTTTTGTTGTGGCTGTTTTCTATGTCCTCTCGGACTTTCTGTGTCCAACCAAATGTATAAGATGTCTGGGCTCACAACAAGGGCAACAAAAGGGAATAAATAAATAAAATAAATATTAAAAAAAAAAAGATGTCTGGGCTCACCTCCTTTGATCATGCCAGCGCTGTGAGGGCAGCACCAAACCACCTTTGTTCTCTCCCTAAAGAAAATATGACATTCTTCCTAAGATCTGGCAGTATTAAACAGGATGTGGTGGTGGTGTTCAGTATGAAGGCTGATATATTTTCTCCCCTTAGGAAATACTCAGGAGGAATCCTTGTCCTACTACACAGTGTTTTTATTATCTGGGACACTTTATCTCATTTATCATAAGAGTTTTTCACCTCTTAGCCCTTCAGCACTTTTCCCAGCGCCCCTTGTTACTAATTTTGAGCTCCTCTGGATAGGCCTTATTTTCCTAGGCAAACATACCTTGAGGCCAGGGTCTTATTATTTTTGAAACTTGCATATCCTTTCTTCTCTACTGTCTTCACATTGGTTGATTGATTCTAATCTCGGATATATACTTCTTTTTTTAAGTACTTACAACCTGAACTGAGCATGATTATTTACTTATTTATTTAATTTTTTATTAGTGATTTAACAATGATTAGTAAAATTTTAAGATAAGAGGGGTACAATTCCATACAATTCCCACCACCAGAGTTCCATATCCTACCCCCTCCATTGGAAGCTTCCCTATTTTTGGTCCCTCTGGGAGTATGGACCAAAGTTCTTTATAGGGTACAGAAAGTGGGGAGTCTGACTCTGCAACTGCTTCTCCATTGGACATGGATGTTGGAAGGTCAATCCAGATCCCCGGCCTGTTTCCCTCTTTGCCTAGTAGGGAAGGGGTCTGTGATGGTGAGGTTCCGGACACACTGGTGAGGTCATCTGCTTAGGGAAGTCAGGATGGAATCCCAGTATAGTCTGCAACTTGGTGGCTGAAAGGTGGTAAAATATAAAGCATGAGAAATTGTCTTAAAAATAGGAACTTAAAGGTAGGAATAGAGCAGATAAAAGTAGGAGGTCTTTGGGAGGAAAGAAGCTAGGAAGTCTATTTTAGGTATGTTCCAAGAGGCTCATGACTTTAGCAATTTTTGCCTGAGCCTGATAGCTAAACATGCAATTGGACTAAAAAAAAATGTCTGGTAAAATGGTGACAGAGTTGGGAATAGGTCTAGAAAGTTGGATTTGGGGGCGAGGAAGGGAGAAGTCAGTGGCACATCTGGTTAAGTACTAACTGCAAGGACCAGAGGAAGGATCTGTGTTTGAGCCCCTGCTCCCCACCTGCAGGGGATACATTTAACAAGTGGTGATGCAGGTCTGCAGGTGTCTATTTTTATCTTCCCTTTCTCTCTCAGCTTCTCTCTGTCCTATCCAATAATAATAATAATAAAAATAATAATAAAAAAGGTGGCCACCAGGAGCAGTGGGGACTGAGCACCAGTGATAACACTGGAAATAAAATAAAATAAAATAAAGCTGGATTAGGGCAGAGAGTACATAAATGCAATATATATATATATGCATATATGTACATTTATATTACATATATATGTATAATGGCATATAAATACCATTAACTCTTTACACCTTCGATCTGACAGCAAAAATATTTAGTATCTCCAAACTCAGTGGCCAGTCACCTAACTCAAGTTGGACGTGCTAAGATAGACCCAGTCTGGAAAAGAGAAATTTCCCATGAGTGGTCATCCCACTTCCGGTTATCTTGTCCATCTCCAAAACTCTCTCCCTTTACACTGTCTGAACTGGAAGACGCTTTGAAGAGGGTTAAACCGGGAACAGCTGCTGGCTATGATAACATCACCCCAGAACTCATTCTTAACCTGGGCCCCGCGACAAAGAAGTGGCTCGCTTCATTCCTGTCCCACATCTTGGAATCTGAGTCTATGCCCAAAGTTTGGCGTCATGCGAAGGTAATAGCGGTTTTGAAACCAAAGAAAGACCCAACACTGGCTGCCAGCTATACACCAATTTCTCTCCTCTCCGTGTGTTACAAACTCCTTGAGAGGCTGCTTCTGTCACGTATTTCTCACCTTACAGAGAAATTCCTATCACCCGCCCAAGCTGGTTTCCGCCCAGGAAGATCTACCTGCGAACAAGCCCTGGCCCTCTCAACTTACATTGAAAATGGATTCCAGAAGAACTTAAAGATGGGTGCTGTCTTTGTTGATCTCACAGCAGCCTATGACACGGTCTGGCACTGTGGTCTCCTAGTCAAGATCTCAAGATGCCTGCCTCCATGGGTGGCCAACACTATATCATTTCTTCTCCAAAACAGAAGATTCCAGGTGCATCTGGGTGACAAGTCTAGCAGATGGAGACTTGTCTCAAGTGGCCTCCCCCAGGGCTCTGTTCTGGCTCCTAAGCTATTTAATATTTGCATCAATGACTTCCCAGAAACTTCTTCAAGGAAGTTCATCTACGCCGATGACATCTGCTGTGCAACTCAGGCATCCAAGTTCGACATCCTCGAGGAAACACTCACGAAAGACATGTCTCTGATATCTGATTACTGTAAAAAATGGCAACTAATCCCTAGCACTGCAAAAACAGTATCATCTGTTTTCCATCTACACCATGCCTCGGCCTCTCGTGAGCTTAATGTGCAGCTTGGCGATACGAGAATCCGGCATGAAGCCCAGCCAGTCTATCTTGGCGTTACTCTCGATCGCACTCTGTCATTTCACGAACATCTCATAAAAACTGCAGCAAAGGTGGGCGCGAGGAATCACATCATTGCAAGACTGGCCAGCTCCTCATGGGGCGCGAGCACTTCCACACTACGATCATCATCTCTGGCATTATGCTATTCCACTGCAGAATACTGTGCCCCAGAATGGTTTCCGTAGCCCCCATGTCCACTTGGTCGATTCCAAATTATATTCCTCCATGAGGATAATTTCTGGAACCATCCGTTCCACCCCGGTTCCATGGCTGTCAGTTCTTAGCAACATCGCCCCGCCAGATATTCGTCCGGATGCGGCATCATCTAAGTTCATTTCCCACATCTACGCTCGACCGGACCTGCCAATATACGCAGATATCTTTGCCCACCCTGTCCAACACTTGACGTCTTGTCACCCAATCTGGTCCCCTACGCCTACACTGAACTTCTCTGTTCCAGACTCTTGGAAACAGAGCTGGCAGTCAGCTGAGGTAAAGAACAAACACCTCATCACAGACCCCTGCAAGCGTCAACCCGGCTTTGACCTAGCACGTTATGACTGGGCCCTCCTCAATCACTATCAAACAGGCCATGGCCGGTGCGCCACTATGTTCCATCGCTGGGGAGGCAGAGACGACCCGAACTGCCCCTGCGGCTCCAGACAGACTATGACCCACATAGTCAACGACTGCCACCTCTCCAGATTCAAAGGAGGTCTCGAAACTTTACATCAGGCTCAACCTGACGCTGTTGACTGGTTACAGAAGAAGGGCAAATGCTAGAAGAAGAATCTGAAATTAATAAAATGATTATCCAGCATCATAATGGGACAAGTGTGAATTTTCTATCGGATGAACAGGATAACACTGCATGATGATGACAATAATACTAATTATTACAATTAACACATTTCAAAACTGTAGAAAATCCCATTCCAAGCACTCTATAAATATGACTCTCTTTCAGCCTCCCGGTCACCTAGTAAGATAGCTATCATTATCTCTACTTTGGAGAGAAGCAAGGGAGCTAAGACAAAGAAGAATAAAGGAATTTGCTCAAGGAGTAACGTAGCCTGCTCAAGTCTGTGGTAGTGGAGGCAAGATCCTTACCCAAGGTCTATATCACCTGATATATAACTCATGTACATTCAGTTTCTCCAAATTGTACCAAGGAAGAATTAACTTTCTTTTGGATAGGACTATGCGAAAATGCCTACATCTCACAAAACTTTTAGGAGCCCACAAAAATGTTTTAATTACCTTAGGATACCTTAGGATCCAAAGGAAAAGTGCAGTTTCAGGCTAAAGGAAACATTATGACCTATCATTTTAATATATTTATCTACTTACCAAAATATTCCTAAAATTCATTTATGTTGAATTTTATTTCCATGAAAAATGGGGCCAAGAATGGCCAAACAAAAAATGGCTTGGATTCCTGAAAGTCCTACTGTGACAGTGACTCTCTGCGCAGGGCTTGGCAATACTCTATGTGTTATTGATATAATTTTGTCCCAGTGGTTATACTGTTGCTACATTGTGACTTCTGCCTCTCTCCTGTCAAGTGCAGAAAGGCCTGGCTTATAGATACTGTGACAAGTGTTCTTTGCTGTAAAGAACACATATTGGATGTGAAGTGTTAGAAAGGTGGTTTCCCTCTCCCTTCAGTGTGACAAGGAAATGAGACTGAACTGAGCCCTCTACAGCCCCCACCACATAAAGGTTTTCTGGCCACAGATGGTCTAGCCACTAGAAAACATTGCAAACAGTAAAAGGATATTACAGAGAGGAAATACAAAATGTCAGGAAAAATTTTTGTTCACTGTGTTGCAGGAAGCGTGTACTTGTTACAACCAAGTCACAATGACAGTTCTAAGGTCCTCATGGCCAAGACCTAGAAGACTTTCCCCAACTGGAGACTACTTTGGGTCCATTCTTCCCCTTTCCCAGACTCTTTTTAAGAAGCTCAGGACCCAACTGTTTAAAGATGAGACCCCCTAGCCTCCAATGACAAACTCGAGGAGGTCCTTGGGTTATGTCTCCAAGGCACAAGGAAGCTAAGGAGACGGTAAGTATCATTTGGGCCCCAGCTAGGCTGGGTTTTGTACACTGAAACCTGTAGGCGTTGACTTCCATCACACGTGAACTGTAATGACTTGTATTTTCAAGTCTGGTCTGTGAATAATAAATACAAAGTCCTCTTTTCAGCCTCTTCGTTTAAAGAAAGAGGAAGGAAACAGCCCATTGTTTTTTCTAACCTTGCAGTTTCCTAGTGTCAGATGGAAAACTGAGGATGGCAAGTGAAAGCAGCAGGCACCTCTATCGAAGGACATCCGGTGAGGCCCGGCCTGCTCTTTGAGGGGGCGATTTGTTGACTGCAGGGCAGTGGGGAACAGGGACAAAAACAAGCTGAAGCAAGTTTCCTTAGCAAATACATCTGAATACTCATTACAATCAGCTCTCTAAAACCTAGTAAACAGTCTATCAATTCTGTATATTCAATCCAGGGGGAAAAAAAAGAAAAGAAAAAAAAAAAACATGTTTTACCCAAAGTAGGAAAAATGTTTCATAGTGGTGGTTATTCTCTACAGTTAAACAATATATATATATATATATATATATATATATATATATATATATATATATATAGTTATATATATAGTTATATATATAGGGTTAGGGTTAGGGTTATATATACATAAAATCTGAAAGGAGTGACCAAACTGATTTTTTTTTTCATATTCTATTCTGTTCCTCCACTAATATAGTAAAAAAATGCTGTCTCAGGTATGTTCAGCACAATTTGACCTTCATAATTCATACACAGGTGATTATGGGCCCCTATTAGAGTTTTCAAAGAACTTGGTACATTAGGGACCTTTAAACAGTCTCCTATAATAAAAACAAGCTCATAAAAATCCCACACATTTCACATAGGCCTTTGATAACCCATCACATAATAATGAGCTTGCGTTACTAGCAGCCTGTGCCACATTTAAACCAGTACCTTCCAGGTAAGAGTTTTTATATCTTATTATCTCTGCCTAGAGTCACCCTGGGCTTGAGAAGAGGCACACACACTCATACTTGCTTCGCCCCTAGTTGAGCAAATTCCATGTGTCATCGACATTCTCACCTTCCTCTTCTAATCACTTTCTTCTGGGCAGGTTTGTCAGAGTGGAAAGTCTGGATGGGAGCTCCAGCCTCAGTCTACGACTATCTCTCTGTGAAATTCCCCATCTCTTTCTCTCTTTGAGCATCAGTTTCTCTTCTGAGGAAACAGAGAATTTGACCTCTACTTAGTGTAATTCTGTGCACAGGGCTTTTATGTTGGGGGAAAAACAAAGGAGTTCTGTCCACCTTCTCTAAATCAAAACAGATCTCTTAATGCTTCAGAGGTAAGGCTCTGAATTACCTTCAGTTGGGTGGGGGGGGGGGGGAGGCTCTATCAGACTAGCAACTAAAGGACCCTTCATTTAAACATACTCTGAATCTGTGACTGCTAATAGACTGGCCTAGGTGCACAGCCCCTTTAAGTCAAGCAATTATGAGGGGTGTGGGGGGAGGAGTAAAAAGATTCATAGTTACCTTTTTGTGGCATGGTGCCTCATATATATACAATTTACTTATCCTAAAATGGCTTTTTCTCTCAGATAAGGAAACAAGAAAGAGAGACAGAAGTAGATACACCACAATACCAAAGTCTCTCCTCTAGCTGTGTCAATCCTATGTGGCACCAAGGCTTGAGTCAAGTGCAAGACAAGGTCAAGTACATGACAAGACCCATGGCCTCATGGTTGAGCTATCTCTTTGACCTCCAAGGGGATTTTAATGTATTAATATCTGTCAGTAGATTTATTAATTAATTCACTTTAGTAGAAAGCTGAATTCTAAAGAAACAGAGTATTGGGCAAATGTCTTGACAAAGAAGCAGAGAGAAGATCAGAAGAGACTGGGAAGCAGTAAGGCTTTCTCTGAGGAAAAGAGGTGTCAGCAGTGCTGCCTTAGAGCAACAGGATGCTTTCGAGCTTCCCCAAAATGGCCACTGGGCTAAGATCAGAGTTCTCACCTTTTACTTGGCATTGGCTTTGACACATGGTCTCTCACTTTCCCTTTTCAACAAAGTTGGCAGCATCCCCACTTCCAGGTGCAGGAAATAAGATGCAGAATGAGTCCCCAAATGACACGTTATCAATTCCAGAGTTGGAATCCTGACACAAGGAACAAAGAAATATCACAGATGGAGGGGAAAGAAAAGACCAAATCTGAGGACTCTTTCCCATTTTGTTTCAGTTTTATAGTCATTCAGTTACCTAATATTTATGTAATTTGATATTTGGAGAAAAGCAAAAAGGAATGAGTCATCATCTGCAGCTTCAAGAAAAAAATTTTAAATGTATTTATTTTGTATAGAGATAGAAATTGAGATGGGGGGGCAGAAGAGAGAAAGAGAGAGACCTGTTATACTGCTTCACCACTTAAGAGGCTTTCTCTCTGCAGGAGGGGACTAGGGACCTGAACCTGGGTCCTTGCAAATAGTAGCATGTAAGCACAACTAGGGTTCCTGCTTTTAAGAAGTTCGTGGCTGGTAAGACATATATGTAAAGGTGGTAATATTCATCCATATGCATCTCTTCTCCAACAAAACACTATTATAGAACTTTTAATTTTCTGCTTTCTTACAGTTGAGAGCATCCACACTTTGGTTGAAATGTGTGCCACTTCTAAGTGGAAGCTCTCTTTTTTTTTTAATATTTATTTATTTATTCCCTTTGGTTGCCCTTGTTGTTTTATTGTTGTAGTTATTATTGATGTTGTCGTTTTTGGATAGGACAGACAGAAATGGAGAGAGGAGGGGAAAACAAAGAGGGGGAGAGAAAGACACCTGCAGACCTGCTCACCACCTGTGAAGTAACCTCCCTGCAGGTGGGGAGCCGGGGCTCAAACCAGGATCCTTACACCAGTCCTTGCACTTTGTGCCACATGTGCTTAACCTGCTGCACTACAGCCCGACTCCCCTAAGTGGAAGCTTTCTAAGCCTGGGCTCAGTAATGTGCAACACCAATACTCTGTTTCCCTGGGCCCTGACAACTGGCAACATGCTCCACAGTGCCTGGTCCATCCACCTGAGTCCACAAGGGAGGCTCATTTGGAGCAGAGTCCCAGACAAACTGATATGTTCTTTTCAGGTAAAGAAGAAATAAATCTTATTGTTTAAACCACTGAGAGTTTTGCAATTATTTGTTGACTCAGCATTCAGGGGCCTAACCATAAGCTACACCTTTCCTATTCTGACTAATGTAGTAAATATCCACCAAGACAGACCTAAAGTACTGAGAAGGGTCAGACAGTGGTACGCCTGGTTACCACATGCAAGGACAAGGGTTCAAGGCCCTGACCCCCACCTTCAAGGGGAAAACTTCATGAACAGTGGAGCAGTGCTGCAGATCTCTCTCTTTCTTCCCCTCTTTCTCCCTCTCTCCTTTCAAGTTCTCTCTGTCTCTATCAAAAATAAATACATAAATATAATAAAAAATTAAAATATTGAGAAACAGAGAGTCCTCTGTCAATTATCACCCACGTTAATTGACCTACAACAGCAATTCTTTTAAGACAGTCGTTTTCTCTTCTTTCTTCGTTCTGAGACCTAACAAAATGCACTTCACTTCATTTGCCTGTGAGAATGTGGGCAGCAGGAATCTTTAATTGAATAGCATGCATGCTAATGAATTCCACTGATACGACTTATTCTTAAATTGAACTTCTTTTAAGGTCACCACATTCTTTTTTATATATTTATTTATTTATTTTGAATAGAGACAGAGAGAAATTGTGATGGGAGGGGAAAATAGTGTGGGAGAGAGACAGAGAGACACCTGCAGACCTGCTTCACCACTCATGAAGCTCTCCCCCTGCAGGTGGGGACAGGGGACTTTAACCTAGATCCTTGCACACTGTAATGTGTGCGCTTAACCAGGTACGCCACCTCCTAGCTCCAGATTACCACAAAAACAGGGATAGAAACTGATGTAGATTTTTTTTCAGACCCATTTCTTCGACAGCCATAATACACCTGGAGAAAGAATCAGGGATACCCTGTAAAGATGGGGAAAGGATTCTATGAAACACTCTCACTTTGCACCCTGCTGAGCTGCTGCCAGTCTCTTTGATTTACTCCATATAATATCTTTGGCAAATTCTCAATTCCAGAATTACCTTTCTGTGATACTTAAACTACTGCTGCAATTCTCATTAAAAATCATAATTCTCTGTTTCAAATTTTCTCCTTTCATTAAAGAGTTATCCCTATCCTATTTCCCTTCTAAATGCCTAAACCTTTCTTAAAAGTTTAACAGTAAGAGACCATTTGTAAACTATGGCTCAAGCTCTTGGCTTTGTATAAGTTCTCTTACTGACCCTTATAATAAAGGTATTAAATAGATATTTCTTGTTACAAATATATAAAAGAGGAAACAGGGACAGGGGGAGGGGTTGGTTCAGAAGCAAGTAATTTGACCAGGTCCCATGACCAGTAAACCAGGCAGTTTGCTTTGGGTACCCTCACCCTGGCCTCCCTGTTATTACAACACTCTGGATAATGTAGCTTGGAGACCTTAGCCCTCAGACCCCTATTCCTGCCACAGTGGGACATAGGAACAGCAAGGAGGTCAGAGACTCAGGGTTGCCTGGGGCGCAGCCAGCCAGCCAGAGCACAGAGGCCTCACACCCCTGAGAACAGACTGTGCGACTGGAGGCAGCCAGCCAGAGCCCATTGTCCTGGGGCTCTTCTGCAAGAGTCTTAAAATAGCATTTGGTAATGTGGAAACACACAGGTATCTGCTGTGACTGAGCTCTAGAACTCCACGGATGCCTTGAACACTGTAAAGAGACAGATGGTCCAGGATTGGGCTTGACTTCGTCCTTAACTAGCTCCGTGACAGTAGCTGATAATAGTAAACAACACTGGGCAAGAAGCCTTAGAATTACTGCCAAGTCCTTTGCTTGAGACTTCATCTGTATATTCGCCTTTCATTTACTCTTCTTTAAAAGAGCAAATAATAATAATAATAACCATTTCTATTGGTCTGCACTTTAGAGAGGGCATCAGATTTTTTGCACATATTATAATTTTCACAGTTGACTTGTCCAAGAGCACACAGAGCGGAAGCTGGAGAGTCAGGCTTGGTTACAGACATTTTCTTTCCGTGGGACCTAGTCTATTCATCTATAAAATAAAGTTTGCTCTGACAAACTCAGAAATCTATTTCTGCCCTAACATTCAGTCTCTTTCTTTTTTTTACTCTATTGTAAAGGACCCTTTATACAAGCACACAACTCCAGGGAGAGTGAGATATTCAATCTACATCAGCTTGAAATAGCAAGATGTCCTCATTCCACTCTCACTTTTGCCCAATTTCGCCGGGACTGGCCAGACTAAACCAGTACTTATCAACCCAGCAACTTTCCTACAGTTCTCAAATATTACTGTCACATGCTTAGCAGTTCTACTCTGAGATTAGTTTTTTTAAATTTTATTTCTTTATTTTATTTGCCTCCAGGGTTATTGTGGGGCTTGGTGCCTGCATTACAAATCCACTGCTCCCAGAGGCTATTTTTCCTCTTTTGTTACCTTTGTTGTTTATTGTTGTTGTTATTATTATTGTTGTTGTTGCTGTTCTTGGATAGGACAGAGAGATATGGAGAGAGTAGGGGAAGACAAAGACACCTGCAGATCTGCTTCACCGCTTGTGAAGCGACCTCCCTGCAGGTGGGGAGCAGGGGCTCGAACAGGGATCCTACGCTGGTCCTTAGCTTTGCGCCACACGCACTTAACCCGCTGCACTACCATCCGGCCCCCGAAATTAATTTTAATGACATGAAAAATGACATGGAAAAGCAAACATTGAAACATCCTTTTTCTGGTGGCAGAATAATGTAACTCTGTCCTTGTGGATACAATAAGGAAAAGAGGTTCAGAATTAAGACTAAGAAAGAATGCATGCTGGAGTTAGCACTAACCCTGAGGGTAATTCTCAGATACAAGTTCTTAATGCTCATGTGTCTTTAAATTAACAGACCAATTAAGAACGATTCCTGGGGGTCGGGCAGTAGTGCAGCGGGTTAAGCACACGTGGCGCAAAGCACAGGACCAGCATAAGGATCTGGGTTCCAGCCCCCAGCTCCCCACCTGCAGGGGAGTCACTTCACAGACGGTGAAGCAGTTCTACAAGTGTCTGTCTTCCTCTCCCCTTCTCTGTCTTCCCCTCCTCTCTCCATTTCCCTGTCCTGTCCAACAATGAATGAAGTCAACAATAACAATAATAACCATAACAAGGGCAACAAAAGGGGGGGAAATGGCCTCCAGGAGCAGCGGATTCATGGTGCAGGCACTGAGCCCCAGCAATAACCCTGGAGGCAAAAAAAAAAAAAAGAATAATTCCTAAATTAATGAATATTCCTTAGGTCCAGAATGTTTTCTTGGTCATCCCATCTCACCCCAGGTATCCTCAAACCTTAAAACACAGCAGAATTAACTGGAAAGCTTATTAGAAGTTTGAACCCCCTCCATTGATTTGGGATCTACAGCAAATTCTTGGAATATGCTTTCTTACATTTCCTGCTCCTCCAAGCAAATTCCATGATCATATCTTGTGTATTATACTTTCGAGAAATCCAGCTTGGGTTTAGATTGTATTAAATTTATACTAGAGTTATAGCATTGTATTAGATTTATTTGACTTCAGTTTCCTCACAAGAAATAAATACTTTTGTTTCTTTCCTCCTTTCTTCCCCCCACTTTATCTAGGCACAAACCAATCAGGCCAGTTTAGATGACCAGCTCATTAGAGGTTGTTTGGCTTGTTGAGACAGTATTGATGGTATTGATGGTAGACAATAAAAAAAGATGAGGTTTTACTATCTGAGATAAAATGAAGGGAACTAGAGATTATATACTAGTGAAATCAGTAAAGAAATGATGGACAACTACCAGATGGTTTCACTCCTATATAGAATACAGGTGACTAAATCAAATGATCTTGCAAAAAACATTATGAGCAGTCTCTCAGACTCTGAGAAATTTTAATTATGACATACAATTGATACTCAGTGTTTGCTTACATTGAAAAAATCACCATTTTATGTTTTTCTGTAGAGTGAATAGACAATTTTCATTGACTTAACATACCCAACTACTTGCTCTGGGTCATTAGTCTCTGCTTTAAAATCTCTTCAAAACAACTGGGTTTGTTTCCTAATTGTATGAACCTAGGGAAGTTAGTTTCTCTGAGTTTTATTTCTCTATAAAATACAGGTGACAGTACTGACCTGGTATGTAATAATGCTAAGATGATCAGATGAGATAATCTTATCACCTATCAGAGCTAGCTAGACAATAATAATTCCCTCTCTTCCCTTTCAGAAAGTCAGGTCCTGCTGAACAGATACAGCTAAACTAGAGGGGAAAAAAGTCATTGCTTAACTGCTTTAGTTACTACTGCAACATACCAAACCATTCCCAACTCAACCAATGTAAAGTAACCACCTTACTTCATTCACTGACTCTGTGTGCCAGGAATTTGAAAAGGATGCAGTGGGAACAATTTATCCTATTCTGTATTATATGAGACCTCAGCAGAATGGCTCTGAAAGTTTGTGGTGATTCAAGCTCTAGGGCTAAGAATTATTTGGAAGCATTCTTCACCCACACTCCTCATGTTTAATGCCGCAGTAAGCCAGGAAGGTGCCACGTGACCTTGACTTCCTTGCAGAGGGAGACCACCAATTTCATACACAAGCATTTACAGCTCCGTAGGCTGATATTCTCAGAGAGTGGGCAGAAACCTGAATAATAATATGTATGTGTGTGTATTTATTTATTTATTCTTTACCCAGTCATTTTGGATAGAGATAAAAACCGAGATAGAAGGAGGAGAAAGATCTTACTCACAGGCAGAAGTTGAAAAACAAGATCAGAAGAGAAAACACAAGGAGAACCTGAACTGGAGTTGGCGTATTGCAGCAAAGTCAAAGTCAGGAGACACTTCACAAATGGTCTTCAGGTGTCTCTTTTTCTCTCTGTCTCTCAAATTCTCTCTGTTCTATCCAATAAAATAGGGGTAGAAATAGCCTCCAGGACAGTGGATTCATTGTGCCAGCACAGAGCCCCAGTGTTAACCCTGGAGGCAAAATAAATAAGTAAATAGGGGCTGGATGGTGGCGCACCTGGTTGGGCGCACATGTTACAGTGCGCAAGGAAGCAGGTTTGAGCCCCCGGTCCCCACCTACGGGGGGAAAGCTTCATGAGTGGTGAAGCAGGGCTGCAGGCATCTCTCTGTCTCTTTCTTCTATCTCCCTCTTCCCTTTTGATTTCTGGCTGCCTCTATAGCCAATAAATAAATAAATAAAGATAATAAAAAATTAAAATACATAAATAAATAAGTACATAAAGATGTTAATGGGAAAGTAGGAGTGATAAAGCCAGGTAGGATGATCCCTAGCCAAAGCAGGTGCTTCCCATCTCTCAGGATTTCTTCTCTCGTGATTCCATGTTTCTGTGCTACACACACACATTCATGGCATATACATACAACACAGCCACTTAAAAGTATCATGAACACCTAGGAGCTATACTGTTCAGGAAATTTAGAGAAAAAGATTCTCAGAAATGTACAGACTCATTTTAATGAAGATATTTCAAAAATTTACTGATCTTTTCCTACTTGACAAGAATCTCTTCAATCTTTGGATTCCTACTTTTCAAAACTACATTCATCTCACCATGAACATAAAATTACATTTTATATAGTCTTTAAGATACATGTGATTCTTCTTATTGGTACATCTGAGCACCTCATCTACTAAACATTGCCATCAAAGGGAAGAAGTCATAAAGTCCTCCTTTATAATTTCATTTCTTTTTAAAAATATTTATTTATTCCCTTTTGTTGCCCTTGTTTTATCATTGTAGTTATTGATGTTGTTGTTGTTGAATAGGACAGAGAGAAAAGGAGAGAGGAGGGGAAGACAGAGAGGGGGAGAGAAAGACACCAGCAAACCTGCTTCACCGCCTGTGAAGCAACTTCCCTACAGGTGGGGAGCCGGGGGCTCGAACTGGGATCCCTAAGCCAGACCTTACACTTTGCACCACCTGCGCTTAACCTGCAGCGCTACCGCCAACTCCCTATAATTTCATGTCTACCTCTACTTTGGTTACTGGGTTTTCTGTAAACCCAGGCTACACTGTCTAGTCCAGTTTTAGTTACTCTCATCTTCTTTTTTTTTTTTTTTGCCTCCAGGGTTACTGCTGGGGTTCAGTGCCTGCACTATGAATCCACTGCTCCTGGAGGCCATTTTCCCCCTTTTGTTGACCTTGTTGTTGTACCCTTGCTATGGTTATTATTGTTATTGTTGACGTCGTCATTGATTGTTGGATAGTTGATAGGACAGAGAGACATGGAGAGAGGAGGAGAAGACAGAGAGGGGGGAAGAGAAAGATAGACACCTGCAGACCTGCTTCACCGCCTGTGAGGTGACTCCCCTGCAGGTGGGAAGCTGGGGGCTAGAACCGGGATCCTTCCCCTGGTCCTTCCGTTTTGTGCCAAGCACGCTTAACCTGCTGCGCTACCGTCCGACCCCCACTCTCATCTTCTATGATTCTTGATTTCTTCTTTTGACTCCTTGCTCAGTAGTCTACGAGTCTCCAAATGGGACTCAGCCTGTGGATTAATCTCTGCGTCTAGTGATTCCCAGCACCAGTTCCCACCTTAATGAAGCACTGTCCTCTGTTCTTTTAGCTACAGCTGGAGAAGTCCTGCTAGGCTTGCTGCCGGTCATTCTCTCTGCCTTGATCTACAAATATCTCCTTTGTTACTAGCCTTTGATGACCTCCATCTACCTAAAAAGACTGATTACAAGGGAGCTAGTAATGCCAGAAACACTGGGCAATTTTTTGCATGCTCATATGCAAGTTTGTTTTTCTTGAGAGTGAGTCTTTAGAACTTTCTGACTTCTAAGAGTTCCATGACTCTGAGAAGGCAGAAACCAAACAGTAACCATCTTCGAAACTAAGAAATATGATATACATATCAGGATAATATTCATTTTTCATTTTTTAAAATATATTTATTTTCCCTTTTGTTGCCATTTGTTGTTTTTATTGTTGTTGTAGTTATTATTGTTGTTGTTATTGATGTTGTCATTGTTAGACAGGACAGAGAGAAATGGAGAGAGGAGGGGAAGCCAGAGAGGGGGCAAGAAAGATAAACACCCGAAGACCTGCTTCACTGCCTATGAAGGGATTCCCCTGCAGATGGGGAGCCTGGGGCTTGAACTGGTATCCTTATGCCACTCCTTGTGCTTTGCACCACATGCACTTAACCTACTGCCTACCGCCTGACCCCCTTCATTTTTTTTAAACAAAACCAGTCTTTAGTGATAAAATGGTATTTGCCAAAGATCCTCAGTGTGTGAAGAGACCAATACACAAGTCTAGTTATGCCATTTCTTTTCCACTTTATCTCTGGCCTATGTATCTCCTCCAATCAAACCACTTTTGCATTTCCCTTTGCTGGCCATGCTGTTGACACTATCTCTGCTTTTAAACAAGGCAATGCAGTATATGGAACACCATAAATACATTCAACAAAAATGCCATGTTGACAGTCTCAGTCAAGTAGGCCCCCTTTAATTTAAGTGAAAAGTCATGTTTTAGTGACCTTTCTCCCTACAAACACTATGAATTTTGTCCATATACACAATTGAATACTACTCAGCTATTAAAATGGTACTTTCACCATTTTCAGCCCATCTTGGATGGAACTTGAAGGAATCATGTTAAGTGAAATAAATCAGAAACAGAAGGATGAATATGGGATGATCTCATTCACAGGCAGAAGTTGAAAGACAAGATCAGAAAACACTAAGCGGAACATGGACTGGAGTCAGTGTATTGCACCAAAGTAAAAGACTTTGGGGTAGGTGGGAGGGCAGGGGAGAGTTCAGATGCTGGAAAAGGATGGCAGAGGACCTGGGGGGGTCTGTATTGTTGTGTGGAAAACTGAGAAATGTTGTGCATGTACAAACTACTGTTATTTACTGTCACTGTAAAACATTAATCTTGGAATAAATAAATTTCTAAAAGGTTAAAAAAAAAACACTACTAATTTGATTCCTAAGCAATTCCTTTTCCTGAGCAAAGACAGACTTTTTCCTTACTTTACACAACCCCTAGTGAGGCACAAGGTAACAGCAAAATTCAGATGGGTCCCAAACAGGACGCTCGTGACTGTTGTTAGCAGCTTAAAGAACTCAAGGATCGTGGCCAATACTTGTCGACAAAGCATTATGAGGCGATGTGTAATATTTGTTGGGATATCCTTCTTTATCTCTCAAATATTCCTTAAGACTTCCTAGTTATCCCCCTCTGTCTCTCTCACCTTGAAAGCTAACGGCTAAAGTCTCAACAAGACCAAAATAAATAAATAAATAAGAGATGACAGTCATGAGGTACAGAGACTAGTGATAGCACTACTATTCTCCAAGGGACACTCAAGGCTGAAGTTTTCTCAGATTAAACTGACTTCACTGGTACATGACGGTGGAAAATCTCCTCATCTGAGAGGTGAGAGACTTCCACTATCTCAATGTGCTCAAATGAATCGAATGTAAATACCAGAGCCTTCTGGAAAACAAGAGACTCGCCTCTGAATGCAAAGAACAAATATTTGCATTACTTATTTATATTAAAATATGCAGAAATTTCCTAAGTATTCAGCCAACTTATAAATTTTTATAACTTCTTCAAATTGCTAACATTTTTTTAACACACTGCATTATTTCAGCTTTGTGAAGGGCTAAATAACAATCTTTCTGGTCAGGAAAAAGGAAAGGACATTAAATAAAGAATGCAGAATAAATAAAAACAAGACAGTACAGTTCGTACATTCACTCATACAAAGAAAACTTTCATAGTGAACTATAAGCAATTATAATAACACAATGTCCTTCATGTTGCTTTCAGCAGTGAAAAGAATTTCTCTAGTTATTGAAGACTTTCCTGGCCAAGTTTCAGAAAGAAAAAAAAAATCTGATTCTATCCCAATCTGACTTCTGTGCAATGCAAGTCATGCACATTTTAAATGCGGATATAAATGCTGCCATTCTTCTGTGAACTGTTAACAGCTGTAGAAACTATAGCCTGCTTCAAAACATGTCTGTGTAGTCAGTGCTCTCCAGACACTTAGCAATCCCAAAGCTATTCCTGGACTCACTTGGATTGCAGTACGAACACAAAGTTTTGATTTATGCTGGTAATGAAACAACAAACTTCTGATCTTTCCTCTAAATGGCCATTCAGATTACATGGACAGCATGTGCTTTGGGGGGAAGTGGAGGGCAAATTTACAGAAACAAAATGGAAACAAGAAAAGAAATGAAGGGGCCACCCACACTTACCTTAAGGAAAACGCACAGTTGTTGGTATAAAGTACTGTATTGGAGTTACATCTTGTGGCCACAAAAGGCACTTGTGCTTGGGGAAAAAGAAAAAAACAAAAAAGCATTAGGGATTCTAGATAAAGAGATGACCCAGGGAGACTATGGCAAAGTCAGTGATGAGCATTAATACGCCCAAGGTGTCACCTTGGCTTTGAACAAAGATGCACAAAGACCATGAGAGTCTCACTTCAAATGAAAGTTCCACTTTACTGAACCATGAGTGGTGAAGCAGCACTATGGGTCTCTACCACTCCCTCCCTCCTTCCGTCTTCTCTTAATTTATCTCCATCTTATCGAATAATAAAAATAATAATTTTTAATATTTATTTATTTCCTTTTGTTGCCCTTGTCTTAATGTTGTAGTTATTATTGTTGTTATTGATGTCATTGTTGTTAGGACAGAGAGAAATGGAGAGGGGAGGGGAAGATAGAGAAGAGGAGAGAAAGACAGACACCTGCAGGCCTGCTTCACCACCTGTGAAGTGATTCCCCTGCAGGTGGGGAGCCGGGGGCTCAAACCAGGATCCTTATGCCGGTCCTTGTGCTTCGCGCCACCTGTGCTTAACCCGCTGCATTACTGCCTGACTCCCCAATGCCCCCCCCAAAAAAAAATTAATGGAAAAAAATGACAGCCAGCAGAGGTGGATTCAACATGCAGATGCCGAGCCCCAGCAATATTTCTGGTGACAATAGAAAAAAGTATAAAACCAAGTAGACCATAAGGTGTAGGTGGCAGATAAGAGTGGAGGAATCTGAGCAAGACAAAGTTGAAAGACTGTACAGTGGAGCTGGACGGTGTGGGTGGTGCACGCGCCCAGTAGAACACGGGTGTTACAATGCTCAGAGACCCAAGTTCAAGCCCCTGATCCCCACCTGCAGAGGGAAGCGTCACTGTGAAGCAGTGCTGCAAGTAGCTCTCTTTCTCTGCTTCTTTACCTCCTCCTCCCCTAGCAATTTCTTTCTGTCTTATGAAATAAATAAATAAATAAAAACAGTGATGATGGCCTGGGGAGATAGCATAATGGTTATGCAAAGAGACTCTCATGTCTAAGGCTTCAGAATCCTAGGTTCAATCCCCTGCACCAACATATACTGGAAAGGAAGGAAAAAAGGAAGGAAGGAAGGAAGGAAGGAAGGAAGGAAGGAAGGAAGGAAGGAAGGAAGGGAGGGAGGGAGGAAGGAAGGGAGGAAGGAAGGGAGGGAGGGAGGAAGGAAGGAAGGAAGGGAGGAAGGAAGGATGTCTATATAGTTATGGCTATATTTAGGCTCTGAAGTCAGAATACAAGTACAGCTACAGTACTGGGAAGAGAAAGATGACAGGATGTGTGTGCATTGCATTCCTACCACCTGGTACGTTTTAGGTTGTAAACACCCAAATCCAGTTGCTAAGCGATGAGGACAATATAATAATCTTATGTAAACAGAAACTTGAAAATGGGTAATTCTAGGCTTGAGATACTGATTTAGTATCTTCCTACCTTGTTTCACCACAAGTTGCCTGGGGAGCTAATATGCATTTATTTTTATGGCAGAGAGAGAGAAAGGGGAAAGGAGGACCTAGGAAATTGTCTTCTAATACATTTTTTCCTTTGTGTCAAAAAACAAGGGCTATTCCAGAAGATTGTTGCTGATTGATCCAAACTGTATTGACAGCAAGGAAAACTGGAAATGTGCATATGTGTCAATGAGATTAACGTGATAACTCTGGCTGATGCTTCTGTCTCGGTAATCTGCATCACAGTGGCAGAAGAAATTAAACTTCATTAACCGGGAAGACAAAAATGAAGAGAGGGAAAATTTTGAAAAAGGCACCCTAAGGCTGGGCGGTGGTGCCCCTGGTTAAACACACATATTACTATGCACAAGGACCCAGGTTCAAGCCCCCATTCCCCACCTGCAAGGGCAACACTTAACAAGTGGTGGAACAGGTCTGTCTGTCTTTCTCCCTCTCTATATCTCACCTCCTCTCTCAGTTTCTCTTTGTCCTATCCAATAAAATAGAAAGAAAAAAAAAGAGAAATGGACACCAGGAGCCATCAATTCATAATGCTGGTGGGGGGTAAAGGCACCTGGATAATCAATATTATATTCATAGCTGCTTTGTCTTAATTCTATATGTTAATTAAGAGCTTAAATTGTCATTCTTCTTTTTAACGAGAAGCAGCTCTTAATTTTTGTTGTTCATGAAGAGTATTTCTATCTTGTTCCTAATGAAAGCATGCTATAAATCTTGTCACCTTTTTTCTTCTGGTTCTACATAATACTAAATGAGATTAAGAAAGTATACAACCATTAAAAAAAACAAACTTGCAGTGGATAGTGTCAGTGTTCTGCCCTACAACCATTTGCCACAGTTCTTTGTTCACTGAACCCTGCTCTTGACTATTCTTACTTGAACCATCTGTCCAGTGATCCATTTAGATGTCTAGAGAGTCAGTCATAACTAATCTAATCCAGTCATCATCATTTTATTTCCCAGGGGAAACTGCTAAAGCCCTCCGGGGAAAGTTTTCCTCTTTAATAATTGACAAAGTGAGATATTTCTGGCAAAAACAGGTGAGGCTATGAGCCACCAATGGTCACCGTGTAACCAGGAAGACATAAAATTAGGGAAAGGAGAACATGTTGAAAATAGTAAAACAGAAACCGGGGCCAAGAAAATCATTGTTGAGTCACTGAATTAAATAACTCTGATACTAACCTTATTGTTGTTGTTTGGGAGTTTTTGTTTGTTTGTTTGTTTTTTATGTGAGATAACCCCTTCTTCTTTAAGACCTAGTTTGTCTTCTATGAATCCAAAGTATCCTCATTAACCTGTCCCTGTCCTTACTAGCACATGTGCTAGGTTCCTGTTAATTATGTCATTAATTGATTAACTGAATATTGATGTAGCATTATTCTACTAGTAAGTTTATTTCACTAGCCAAAGTGTCACGTTCTTATCAGTTCCCAGTTCTCTATAGTTCACTGTGAGGTTCTTTGAAAATGCTTAAGGAGACTTATCCTTCTAGCCCATGCTGCCCCCCCCCCCACCCCAGCCTTAGCTGAACAAGCTATTCTCAAGTCCACAAGGTGAGAAATCCAACCTCAGTTATGGTCAAAGAAGACATTGAGGCTCTTCAGGTTCACCACTCAAAGTTTCTCTATTTCCCCTTAGTTAGCCACAGCCCGCCTACACTCATTAGTTGTTAAGAGCGGCTGCATAGTCCGCTCCTGAAGTCCTGGGCAAACAAGCAGGGAGACAGCATAGCAGCAGGGCTAGCTAGGACTTGTATGGAAGAGATCCCACCTTTGGTTTTTAGCACTGAGTATCCTAGAATTGAGTGGTCTCCTGGACTCTCACTCTCTCTCAATAAAAATAAATAAATCTTTACAACAAAGAAAGAAGCTGTTTAAAGGAAAAGAGCCATGCAGTTCCTGAATCAAAATAAAACTTATTTTATGGCAATTTAGTTTAAGCATGTACTCTTATTCTGCTAAGATCGTATATGATATGACAGCAGCAATGATGTGAAAAGATGAAAAAGTGGTAAGGATTCAAAAATGTACCTAGATACAGATGTGCTATAACTTGGAAAATAATATTTAATTATATTAAATAACTTAAAATAAACCACCTTTCATAGAAAAAAATTAATGTAGTCATCCAAAATGTCAATGGACACATGCGTTTTTTTTTTCTAAAATATGGTTGTTGTGTACAATTTGTATGCTTGTTAATATAAGAAAATCTTATAAAATAAAAAGATAAAACATTCCTTTCAACTTTTTAGTTTTTTAATTAGGGGGTTAACAGTTCACAGGGCTGGGGAGACAGCAAAATGGTTATGCAAAAAGACTTTCTGAGGTCCCAGGGTCAATGGCCAGCAACACCATAAGCCAGAGCTAGTCTTTCTCTCTGTGTCTTTCTCTCTGTAAGTCTCTCATTAAAATAAAGTAAATATAACATTTAAAGAAATAGTTTAAAGTATAATGTTTGACACATAGGCACAACCTTTCATGTCTCCTTGATAGGTGTCCGGGAGGTACTCACTCCCCGAATCCGGGGCCTCCTCCCCGTCTTACATCACCACTCCCATGTCCCTTCATCCCATACCTTTCACTCCCTCCCTGCTCCTTTGCTTTGATGAAGCACACCACACCCAGTCCAGGTTTCAACTCAAGTGCTTTTTTACTATCCCTCTTTTGTTCTGAAGTTCCATCTGTGAGTGGGAGCATGTGGTATTGGTCTTTCTCTTTCTGGATTATCTCACTCAAGATGCTACCTTCACATTCTGACCAAGATTGCAAAGGAGATCTCATTTTTTGGCAGCTGCATAGTACTCCATTGTATACACGCACCCCGACTTGACTTTCTTATCCACTAAGCTGCCGTTAGGCATCTGGGTTGGTTCCAAGTCTGGGCTATTACAAATTGTGCTGCTATGAACATAGGTGTGCAGAGGTCTTTGTAGATGGGTGTTTTTGTTTCCCCTGACTCTATCCCAAGGAGAAGAGCTGCTGGGTCATAAGGTAGGTTCATTTCTAGCATTCTGATGTCTCTCAAGACTGCTTTCCACAGGGGCTGGACCAATTTTACATTCTTTATACCCAGGACAAACATGGCTAAAATATCTGTCTTCTAATTTGCTATGCCAAGTTTCCATGCTTCCCAGATGAAGAAAGACTTGGGATCAAACATACAATTCGATGGAGCAAATGATTTTATTTTCATCTTTTAATATGTCCATATATTTCTGATTTCAAATATTTACACTCAAAAGCTATTTTTTTTTTTTTAGAATAAAGCTAAATGAGACTGCCTCCTTCATCTTGGTCACCAGAGAGAACAATTTTTAGAGTGGGGTAGATAGCATAGTGGTTATGCAAAAAGACTTTCATACCTAAGGCTCCAATTCCCCAGGTTCCGTCTCCTATAGCACTGTAAGCCAGAGCTATGCAGTGCTCTTGTGCGTCTCTGTATCTCTCTCTATGCATCTCTCTCATTAAAATAAAACAAACAGAATATGTTTAAAACAGAACAATTTTCAAATGGGAAACATTAGAGCAATTATCACTAAGAAGACACTGAAATTCAAGACAGAGAATCACTGCTATTTGAAATGAGAAGGCAGAGAGACATATCATATGTGACCAGCAGAGTCAATGCTTCTCAGAGACCTTAATTTCAGTGGGGAGATACAGGGCTGTAAATAAGATAAAAAGTAATTCAAAAAGCAAGTTATTTCTAGAAAGGAAAAAAAAACTAGACTAGAATGTTAAACAAATGGCACCAACCTCTAAAATGCTAGGAGGAAAAAAATTAATCATAATTATGCAGATTTGAAAAAACAAAGAAAAAGTGAAACTAACTTGTCTGAGTTCATAAAGCTGAGTGTAAATGGGACATTAAAAAAAAAACCTGAGAAAACTTCAGACATTTACAGTTCCAAGACACTGGCTCACTAAAAGACTGAGACTTAATCATATGACAATAGAGCATCTCCCACCTGTCCCCATACCTCCCCGCAGCACTACTAAAGACATTGCAAAAGTAATTCCTGTCGTCTAACACATCATGTTCAGCTTCAAGGAAAAAAAAAAGTATACTAAAAACCAAAATCATGGGCAGGGGTAGATAGAATAATGGTGATGCAAAGAGACTCTCATGCCTGATGTTCTGAAGTCCCATGTTCAATCCCCCACACAACCATAAGCCAGAGCTGAGCAGTGCTCTGGTGTAAAAAAAAAAATCATAAAAACAAAATCATAATTTGAAGAGAAACGATCATGCCTTGAATAGTAAAGTTTTTGTCAACATACCTTGCAATATATAGGAACCAAAGTCATACATGCTGTTCACTGAAAGCATACTTGATGATGTTTGCACAATAGAGAAATCACTGAATGGCATGTTGTCTCAGAATGCATCCTCATTATGAAGTGCATGACTATAGAGCACGTTTCAGAAACAGACATGACAGGGATGTTGAAATTAACAGGCCATTGATTTAAGATGATTATGATCCTTGTGTTATTGTCAAGGCTAGAATGGATAAAACAGACTGTGTAAAGAACAGGTGGACAATGCAGAAAAAATCATGGGAATCATAATAAGGAGCTAAAATAATAACTAGAAAGCTAAATTAATGTAGAAAAGAAGAGAAGAATATCTTCAATGGACTTCTGAGAAGACAGAAGATGCCTAAGGAAAGAATCGCTGATCTTGAGGATATCTTAGTAGAAACTCCAAATTGAAAACTGAAAAGATCAAAGAGTAGAAAAAATAAACAGAAAAGACTATCAAAAGTCTGGGAGACAACTGAAAAGGATCCTGGTTGGAGCCCCCGGCTCCCCACCTGCAGGGGAGTCGCTTCACAGGCAGTGAAGCAGGTCTACAGGTGTCTATCTTTTTCTCCCCTTCTCTGTCTCCCCTCCTCTCTCCATTGCTCTCTGTCCTATCCAACGACCGCAACAACAAAAACAATAATAACCACAACGATAAAAAGGTTACATACATATATGTAACATATGTAATATATATACACATATAATATAGGAGTGCTAGACGGAGAAAAAGGAAATAGAATATTTGAAACAGTAACTGAAAATGTCCCCAAAATTCATGTCAGACACCAAACTAAAGAGCAAAGAAGCTCAGAAAACACCCATCAGGATAAACACTGAAAAATACAAAACAAAACCAATTTTAAAGCTTTTTTTGCTTATTAAAACAGAAAATTTCATATGCGAGGGAGAGAAAAGAGGAGAGGAGGTGAAGCAAGTGGATGGAAGAGAAGGGGAGAAGAGTGGAGAGGAGAGGAACTGGGAAACAGACCAGCAAGCTCAGGCACGTTAGACGGATGCCAGGCCAGTTGAGGTATTTCTTTTGTCATGACAAAAACAAAACTGTTAAATCCAACTACACCTGGGAAAATCATTTCCAAACTACAGTCAAAGAAAAAGAAAAAAATCCCGAAGAAGACAGTGTGAGGAGGGGTGAGGACAGAACTCTTCATCAAGGAAAGTGGAGGACTAAAGATAATAAAGATAGTGATATCCATCTGGAGAACTCTCAGAAGGCTAGAAATGGACCTACACTATGATCCTGCAATTCCTCTCCTGGGGATATATCCTAAGGAACCCAACACACCCATTTAAAACGATCTGTGTACACATATGTTGATCGCAGCACAATCTGTAATAGTCAAAACCTGGAAGCAACCCAGGTGTCCAACAACAGATGAGTGGCTGAGAAAGTTGTGGTCTATATACACAATGGAATACTATGCAGCTATTTTAAAAAATGGTGATTTCACTGTTTTCAGCCCATTTTGGATGGAGCTTGAAGAAAGCATTTTAAGTGAAATAAATTAGAAAGAAGGATGAATAGGGGATGATATCACTCACAGGCAAAAGTTGAAAAACAAGATCAGAAGAGAAAACACAAGTAGAACCTGAACTGTAGTTTGTGTATTGCACCAAAGTCAAAGACTCCGGGTGGGTCATGGGGGAGAGTGCAGGTCCGGGAAAAGTATGACAGAGGACCTAGTGGGGGTTGTATTGGTATATGGAAAACTGAGAAACGTTATGCCTGCACAAACTGTTGTATTTACTGTCAAATGTACAACATTAATCCCCCAATAAAGGGGAAAAAGATAATAATATTCAACACCTCCTCAGAAACCACACAAGCAACTGGAAAGTGAAACAAAATATTTAAAGTGTTCAGAGAATAAAACCACCAGCTTGGAAGCTTGTCCTCTACCCATCAAAAATAAAGGAGAAATAGAGACCTCTTTACAACAAAACAAAAATTTGAGAAACCCTGTTGCTAATATAACTGACATACAAGAAATGTTAGACGAAGGTTAAGGAGATATGTGTATATTCATTGATGTGGTTTTTTATGTTCGTGTGTGTGTGTGTGTGCAGTGAATGGCGCTAGTGATAGAGGGAAAGTGGGAGAGATTAGGCTTGTTTATTTATTATAAGGTGCTCATACAACCCATAAAGTGTTACAGTATTATTTGAAATAGACTTGGACTACCTATAAAAAATACATCACAAAATCTAAGGCAGTAACTGAAAAAATATAACCAGTATCTTAGAAAGCAGGAAAAGTGGAGTCATGAAAAATGGTCAACTAAAGGGGGCTGAGTGGTGGAGGCCCTGACGGAGTGCCCATGGTTCCATGCTCAAGAGGATCCAGGCTCAAGAGTTCAGTCTCCAGCCATGGTGGGGGCAGGGTGACTTCATAAGTACTGGAGTAGTGCTACAGGTCTCTCTCTCTCTCTCTCTCTCTCTCTCTCTCTCTCTCTCTCTCTCTCCCTCTCTATCTTCCCCTCCTCCTCTCAAAGGGAAAAGGAGGAGGAAAGGGCTCTTGGGAATGGCAGAGCTATGATGCAGTCACCAAACTCCAACAATAACCCAGGTGGCAATAAAAAATAAATAACAAACAAACCAAAAAACTCAATTAAAAACACAAACGGAAGAAAGTTGAAGATAAAAAAACAACAACAAAGAATAAGGCAACAAATAGAAAAAGTAACTAATATGACAGATATCAATCCAACTATGTCGATAACCATACTAAGTATCAACAATCTAAATTTACCAATTTAGAAAGATTAACAGAATGGCTAATAAATAAGCCCCAAATTCGCATCGCCATTACAGGTGGAGACTTAAATAGCCTTCAATCAAAAAGGGGAAAATACAACAGGCAGATTGTGGGGCACATGGTGGCACACCTGGATATATGTACAAGTTACAATGCGAAAGGACCTGGGTTCGAGTCCCCAGTCCCCACCTGTAGGGAGAAAGCTCTGTGAGTAGTGAAGCAGTGCTGCAGGTGTCTCTCTTTCTCTCTAGCTCTGTACCTCCCCTATCCTCTAGATTTCCAGCAACCTCTATTCAATAAATAGAGACCAGAAATATTAAAAATAAAACAGATTGCCAGAACACAACTAACTGTAACAACATCAGTTGTAAACAATAGCCATCTGTAGGCTCTTTCATCCAATAGCAGAGTGCACACCTGAAGTCCATATGGAACTTTCACTGTGGTAGACATGCTCCACCTCTAACAAAGCAAGTAATCTCATCAAGACTGAACCCATACAGGAAATCATGGTCCATCCCCAAACTTGGGTTTCATCCAGGAACTCCACATCTAAGTCAGTTGAAAAGGGCAACTTCAGCAGTGAAAGCTGGGAATGTGAAGGAAGCTGAGGTGTCTGATAGGCTCAGCATACTGAAAGGGAAACTCAGATGCTATCTTGGCGGGGGAGAACTAGAACCCAATGTAAAGCATACAACATATAACGGTTAGTTTTCTTCAAATATTTGATATGCGTCATGAGAGAGAGAGAGGGAGGGGAGAGAGATGTTGCATATCAAAGGGAGTTTTCTTCAAATATTTGCTATGCCTCATAAGAGATAGAGAGGGGGGAGGGGAGAGAGAGAGCTGTTGCATATCAAAGGGACAAACTCGAGCTGAGATTAAGGAAAAACAATTTCATCCTGACAGTAAGAACCGTTTTATTAATCACACAATCTGGTCCAGGGATGGTTGTATCATCAGTATGTGGCCAACAACAGGCATTCCAGCATCACAGGGTGGGATGGAAATCAGCCAGCCATTGGCCAGGGAGGCTCTGAAAAGAGCTCCTGCAGTTCATATAGTCAGGATAAACCAGATGATTGCTAAGATCTCCTTTAACAGCTAAGACCTTTGCTCCTAAGTGTTACCCAGAGGCTTTGAGATTGACTGTATAGCACAACTCATAAACCAACTTTTCAGCTCCTTATCTTCTCCCCAAGGTTGTCAGCCATGAAAGCCTTGTCCACATATGCCAGCCAACATCTTTTCAACCCTAATCACTTCTTCACCGCACCCGCCCCCCAAGTCCCTAACGCTTCTTTCTGAGATAACTATCAACTTGGCCAGACTGCCAGTTTTTTTCTCCTTCCTGTAATTGTCTCTTTGGCCTTCCTTATATTCTGAATCTCCTTAATGAGCTTCTGGGTCTAAAACTGGCTCTCTGCCCAGTGTGGGGTTTCCCCAGCCTCGAGGTGTGAAAAGACACATCACAACCTGTGGCACAATGGGGAAGTCCCAAGGCCCCTGGTGAATTGAACTTTTCTATGTTAAATATTAAATTTAAAAGGAGCTTGACTAGAGAGTGTGGATGGTGAGGATTCAGTTGTGGAACAGTGACTAGATACTATTGTCACAGTAAAAGATGACTTATCTTCATTGATACACACACACATATGTCCTTCATCAATTTCTTTGATCAACTGTACAATATTCTAATAGCATCATTAGAAAAATCAGGTCCAGTGGTAACGCTGTGGCATCTAGATGATGTACTGTCAGCTGAACCAACTAAGCAGAAAACTTGTGACTGTTTTTCTAAAATATTGAGGAACTGTTAATTTCAGGTATTCCCTAAGTGTTGCAGCCAGGCAGTGGCACACCTGGTCGAGTGTCTACTTCATCTGAATGTTTATCACTTATCAAAGGCCTTGGACAAAATGTTGATTAGCTTTCATCAACTAACTGAAAAATACCATGAAATTTTTGATTGAATTATTTCACTTCCTATGGATGAAAAATTAGCATCCCTCAAGTCATACACGTTCTCCTTAAAGAAGTTTGTAATGGAGGGGGCTGGGTGATGGCACACCCAGTTAAGCATGCATAGTATTATGTGCAAGGACCTGCACAAGGATCTGGGTTCAAGCCCCTAGCTCCCCACCTGCAGCCAGGACACTTCTTGAGCAATAAAGCAGTGAAGCAGGTCTACAGGTGTCTTTCCCTCTCTGTCTGCCTTTCCTCTCTCAATTTCTCTCTGTCCTATTGAATAAAAGGGGAAAAAAGAAAAAGAAATAAGAAAAATGGCCACCAGGAGCAGTGGCTTTGTAGTACTGGCACCAAGTCCCAGCAATAACTCTGGTAGCAAAAAAAAAAAAAAAAAAAAGGTTTATAGTGCTTCAGGAAGTCTTTCTGGAACCATCCGTTCCACCCCGGTTCCATGGCTGCCAGTCCTTAGCAACATCGCCCCGCCAGATATTCGTCGGGATGCGGCATCATCTAAGTTCATTTCCCACGTCTACGCTCGACCGGACCTGCCAATATACGCGGATATCTTCGCCCACCCTGTCCAACGCTTGACATCTCATCACCCAATCTGGTCCCCTACGCCTACACTGAACTTCTCTGTTCCAGTCTCTTGGAAAGAGAGTTGGCAGTCAGCTGAGGTAAAGAACAAACACCTCATCACAGACCCCTGCAAGCGTCAACCCAGCTTGACGCTTATGATTGGGCCCTCCTCAATCGCTATCAAACAGGCCATGGCCGGTGCGCCGCTATGTTCCACCGCTGGGGAGCCAGAGACGACCCGAACTGCCCCTGCGGCTCCAGACAGACTATGACCCACATAGTCAACGACTGCCACCTCTCCAGATTCAAAGGAGGTCTCGAAACTTTACATCAGGCTCAACCTGACGCTGTTGACTGGCTACAGAAGAAGGGCAAACGCTAGAAGAAGAAGAAGGAGGTCTTTCAATGTGTATAGTATGCTGGTTCTATATGTGAGTCCAGGTGAACTCTCCAGCACAGCATATGACTATGTTGTACTCTATCTCTCACTCTTGCACTTTCTCTCCCGTTCTCTCCCTCCCACACACATGCTCCCTCTCAGTCTCTTATATACACACATAAATCAATACCAATATTTAAAAAATGTTATAGTAGGGACCAGGCAGTGACACACCTGGTATAGCACACACACTACCAGGCACAAGGCCCCAGGTTCAAGCCTCAGTCCCCATCTGCAAGGGGGAAAGCTTCACAAACAACGACTCAGAGCTATAGGTGTCTTTCTTTCTCTCTCCCTTTCTCCCCATTCTCTCTCATTTTCTCTTTTTCTATTAAAAAAAATATACCACCAGGAGCTATGGATCCATGGTGCAGGCACTGAGTCACAGCGGTAACCCTGGTGGCAAAAGAAAAAAATAAATAATTATAGTAACAGACCCAAGCTAAAAGAAAAGCCTGTAAGTTTATGTTCACTCAAAGTCCACCTAGAGTACAAGGGCATGGTGTAATAAAACAAAACAATTTGTATAGGTCTACTCATGTGGGAAGGAAAACAGAAGTTGAGTCACTTTGTCCAAAATAAATAAACACCTAACAAAGGAAAGCTTCTGGTTAGAAGAATTTTTTTTTTTTGCCTCCAGGGTTATTGCTGGGGCTCGGTGCCTGCACTATGAATCCACTGCTCCTGTGGCCATTTTATGATTTTATTATTATTATTATTATTATTATTATTATTATTATTATTATTATTTGATAGGACAGAGAGAAATTGTGAGGGAAGCAGAAGACAGAAGGGTAGAGAGAAGTGACTCCCTTGAAGTCCTTCACTCCTGTGAAGCGACTCCGCTGCAGGTGGGGAGCCAGGGACTCGAACCGGGATCCTTATACTTCATACTATGTGCGCTCAACCTGGTGCACCACCACCTGGCCCCTAGAAGAATTTTCATATGGAGATAGATACAAGATATAGAGATAGTAACTCAGCTTCAAAATCAACACCTGGATGCTGAAAATGAAATTCTAGACAAGAAACGACAAAGTCCATACAGATTAACATCTGAAGAATTCCCTACTGGCCCATTCTTGTTTGTATCTTTGTATTGTGAATATAAGCTGAGGCTGCTGGCAATAAAGGCTACTGTCTATGTAGGTGGGCCTGCTTTGGTTCTTCCTAAGCAATACCAAGAAGGAATGATCAACAGGAAAAAATAATAAAAATTGTGGGAAATTACAAAGAAACCTAAAGGGCAAGATGTAGGAATTATTACTTAGAAGTATGTTTGAGACATGATGGGCCTAGACCTCAAATAAGTCACTCTCTCCATTGTTACCAGTCATCTCTATCAGGAACAACACAATAGACCCCTTTATGGGCCCCCATAGGACCTTGCCCTCAACTTGCATCAACAACGGTAGAGAATGTTCCATCCTCCGAAGGGAGGCTGGACAACATACTCTATACATGATAATTTCCTTTCCACCCCGAACACAGTATTATGAGAGAAATTGAACTATGCGACTGTGAGTCACAACCATTAACTTATCTGTTACTGTTTCTGGCCAACATATCCTTGACTCATTATTTCTGCTAACTCCATGAAGCTGCTATAAGAGTCCTACTTCTTTATGTCAAAGGCAGCCTGACAGTACTAAAATCTCAGTAACTTTTTAAAATCTATTAAGGAGTGGTCTGGATGGAGGTGGCGCAGTGGATAAGACACTGGACTCTCAAGTGTGAGGTCCAGAGTTTGATACCCAGCAACAAATGTACTAGAGTGATGTCTGATGGTCTCCCGTCCTCTCTCTCTCTCCTCCTGTCCTTCTCATTACTAAATAAATAACATATTTAAAAAAATCTATTAGGGCCAAAAAAGATAGCTCACCTGGGAAGAAGCTTGTTTTGCAAACCACATAGCTTAGAGATGCTTCACTGTTATGGTGTCATTCTGTCCCTACGTCTCTTCCTTTCTTCTATCTTATTTTATTTCATTTTTTTGTACTTGTGTATCATCACAGGGACTTAACCACTTCAAGTCAGCTTTTTTTTTTTTTCAGAAAGAAAAAGAAAGAGTGAAAGAGACCAAAGAAGAGATAAAAAGGGGGAAAGCTAACAGCACAGAAGCATCCTTCAGCATGGAGTATGGGTTGGGTTTAGGTGAGTTGGAATATGAGTTGTTTGCCTGACACAGCAGAAGCACTATCCATGTGAACGATCTCTTTCTATCTGAAAAAGTTGGTCTTGACCTACCATTATGCCATCCTGACTTCCCTGGGCAGAAAACCTTACCAATGATCACCTCCCCACAGCCCTGTGCCACTAGGGAAAGAAAGAAACAGGCTTTGGGTATGGATTGACCTGCCAACACTCATGTCTAGTGGAGAAGCAATTACAGAAGCCAGACCTTCCACCTTCTGCATTCCCATGAAGAAGTCTGGTCCATACTGTCAAAGGGATAAAGAATAGGGAAGCTTCTAATCAAGGGGCTAGAATACAGAACTCTGGTGGTAGGAATCATATGGAATTATACCCCTTTTATCCTACTATCTTGTTACTCATTATTAAATAACTAATACAAAAAAAGTCTTTTAACTATCTTTTTAAAAAGTGGGGTGGTAGATAGCTTAATGGCTACACAGAGACTCTCATGCCTGAGGCTCCAAAGTCCCAGGTTCAGTCTTCCATACCACCATAAACCAGAGCTGAACAGTACCCTGGTACTACAAAAAAGGAAAAGAAAGAAAGGAAGGAGGGAGGGAAGGAAGGAAGGAAGGAAGGAAGGAAGGAAGGAAGGAAGGAAGGAAGGAAGGAAAAAGTTGGCCTGGAGTAGTGAAGCCTGGGTGAGGACAAAAAAATTAAATAAATATTAAAATAAATATCAACACTTTGCTTTGCACTTGGAGCATCTTTTACACCCCCTTCACTATGTAAAATGGTTTATCATTTATCTCCTCCCACTCCCTCCCCCCAAATATCTAAGCAGAGTCCCAAGACAAGTACCATATAAACCATCAGCAACAGGATCAGTTGCTATTCCGATGTGAGCTTACAGTTGCCTACTAAAATGTTAACATTCTCTCACCAGTAAGAAATACCCCTGCATTTTTTTCTCAGAAAAAATAAGCACTGCAGCATGAAGTATACTTTGCAAATTAAATAATTAGAAGCAGAATGCCAAATGGCCAAGATAAAAATAGTAGCATTCATCAAGCTTCCTACATACACTCCTTATGACAGGGCCTTACAGTAGGACTATGGCAAAATGGAAAATTCATTTTCACTCATCCTATTCATTTAGACACAAGAATTTCTTTGTTTAAGCATTAGAGCAAGAAAACTATACTGGTACCTGAAGCCTATTTCGTGCATTTTAAAATAAAGCTTGTCAATTAGAAATGTGCTTCTAGTCCCTGGCTTTCAGCTCTAGCTCATAGTTGTGGGTTTCCCCAAGCAGGAGAACAAATGTCTATGTGGGAGAGAACACACACTGCTGACTGGATCAGGCGGGAGAAGCCACAGAGAAGATGCACCCATGGGAAGCTTCTGGCAGGATTACAGAATGTTGGGGAGAATTTCACTAAATTGCCTAGATGCTGTGGTCCTGGAGGTGGCACAGTGAATAAAGCACTGGACTCCCAAGCATGAGGTCCTGAGTTCAATCCCCGGCAGCACATGTACCAGAAAGATGGCTGGTTCTTTCTCTCTCTCTCTCCTCCTATCTTTCTCATTAATAAACAAATAAAATGTTTAAAAAAAATACTGCCAAGATGCTATGACTTTGTGGACTCCACAGTGCACATATAACCAAACAGGAAATGTATATAATACGGATAATTCAAAAATATCCACGTAAAGAGAATATGACCTGAGCATTGGCTCCAGACTTTTCTGCTGGGAATCCTGCTGTCTCCTTTCCTTCAAGTTGCTTTTAATATTTGCATGGGGACTTCGGTCAAGCTGTGCAACCTTAGGGCAGCTTTGTAAACCCATCTTGTCTAAAACTCAAGGAGTGAGTGACTTAGCAAGTGTTCTCACAGAATTCCTTCTGAAAGACAACGGAATCTTTATGTAAGAACTGGAGTTTGGAAAACTTTGTGAGATGATGGGAGGATGAAGAAAGAATGTTAAATGCATCAAGCTCTTATTCTCTTAACTAGGAGAGGACAAGAAAGGATCTTTAGGCTAGACAGCACCATTTAAGGGTTGGACAGAAGAGAAAGGACACTGAGGAACACCAGAGAGAGCCAAGGCTCATGATCAGGAAAGAACGGTGGCACCAAAATAAGGAGGGTTAGCTATTGCTGAGCAATGAATGAGAGAGAGAGAGAGAGAGAGAGAGAGAGAATCAGACACACAGGGTGAGGATGGAGGTTGAAACATAACCAAGTTCACTTGTTGGACACCGGAAGAGAATTATCAGACAAAGGTTTCCCCCAGAGCTCTGTTGTCCCAAGATGGTATCTTCCCAAACCACACCCAGCTCTGCTGTTCTGTGACAACTGAAGCCTGAAATTTCCAAGGACTCCACGGTGATTAATGTGCTGATTTCCATGGTGATATTTTTTGGCACTTCACCTGACTCTCTTTAAAAAGTAAAATAAAGACGTAGATAGTAATGCTTTCTAGGACAGATATTTCTCGGGAAATCAAAATTATGTCAGCTGGGCATAGGTCTCCCATTGTCCACTGCTGATTATTTGGAAGCAAACTCCCTAGGCCACCTGACCTTACCAGTCCCCCTGGGATCCACAATGGGTAGCAGAAGATGCAAGGCAGAGGCAGTTTCCTCCTGTGACCCTCTCCCTACTTGAGGTAAAGCTTCTTTCCTAAGACAAGTAGCATGAGATAATGTGCTTTCTTCTTAGTCAATGTCTGTCACCAGTCAGCCCTGTTTCCCAAGGTATGTTCTTTACTGGAGAAGAGATAGCAGGGCAAGTGAGGTGCAATCAATTCCCAACCACAGATTTTCAAATTGACCTATTATTTATATTTCATTTTAATGTTTGATTAAAAAATAAGGCTCATAAATCTAAAAGAGAATTGTTTATTTCCCCTCTAATATACCAATTCAAATTTCACTTTCCCATCGTTTGGGCCAATCACACATTAATAAAGCAGATTTTCTTTCCTGCCCTCAGTGCTGTCTTCACACTCCTTAGTCACCATCACTATAGTAGTACATTCTAGAAGTTGCTCTGTTTTGAAATGCACACAAAAGAATAAGCTGCCATGATCACTATCACTGGTTATGACATGCATGGTGTCACCCTGGTTCTACTTAAAGTCTCTTAATAAGTAGAGTCTTTGTCCTCAAGAAATGTGTAACGAAATGTAGGAATAGGAATTCCCCCTCCTGTCCCTACTTCCACTAGAGGAAATGCTTTAGTCTAGTGGCAGCATCTTGAATTCTCAATTCTGCCTGTATCCAGAGGCTTCTGCCAGTTACCTCTTAGAGGCTTAGTGACCACATTTGTCCTCCTTTGAAAGCTGCATGAGTGGAAACAATATTAAGTCATATTAAGGAAATTCCAAATTTTAAAGTAGGACTGGGATTATTTTCATAGGTCTTTATATTTTAAGAGAAAGAAAAAGGCTAAAGAAAAGACTCATATGGCTATCAATATCAATGATGCTTTTAGTAATCTTAACAATATAACGTTGTCCAAGTTATAATGTGGAGGAAACCTGAGTTGAGAAAAGAAAACTGACAAAACGGCCAGCTTAGGAAAATTATATTAAGAGGTACTAGTATAAAAATTGTACATTATACTAAACAAGAAAGAATATTTTCTTTTACTCTGGTCTTCAGTTGAACTTTAAAAAAACAGGTTGGATTAAGCACTGGAAAAATGTAAGATCAGTAACTAGGCAAAGAGTCTTATAACTTGACAGAATTAAATCCTTACGAAAATACAGATATTTGTCAAGATGCTAAACAGGCCTCTGCAGTGGAGATGCTTGTTGTCTAATTCAAGTTATAATCGGTGCTGTATCTTGGTTCTATCACTTTAGGAAATAATTAGGAAATGAAGAAGTTCCTGACATAGGATGAAAAAAATTAAAAAATAAACAATGTAAACATAAGGTCACCAATGTGCAGTGAACCAGTAGTTATATAAAGTTAACCAGACACAAATTCAAAATGAACAACTGAATGCTATTGTTACAGAAAGGCTGAATGTAGAATACAAATGCATCATTTAAGAAAATATTCTGGGTGGGGGGGTGGAGGTAGATAGACTGAGATTCCTGAGGTTCCAGAGTTACAGGTTCAATCCCCCACACCACCATAAACCAGAGCTGAACAGTGCTCTGGTATAAAGAAAAGAAAATATCCTGGAACCAACTTGAGTAGGCTAGCATCAGATCTCCATAACACCCATGTTTCATAAAAGTTGTCTTTACTTCAGGTGTGGAACGACAACCCTTCAGCTTCATCACTCGGGTGAGACCTTTCCTTTCATAGTATTCTCTAATTCCATCCCAGGTGGTTCACTTACTAACAAAGTCCCAAAACCTAGATATAGACAAGGTTCCAGGAGATAGAGCATATGTTCACAGGTATCCATAAACCAGGGCAAATATATATCTGAAAGCAGAAGTATACTAGAGTTTGCAGTGAGTACCCCCCAACACTTCATCTCCACTATTCCAACCTTTGGGTCCATGATTCTTCAACAATTTGTTTGGCTTCGTATGTTAACTCTCTCTTCAGCCACCAGGTTCCAGATGCCATCAGGATGCCAGCCAGGCTTCCCTGGACTGAAGACCCCACCAATGTGTCCTGGAGCTCCACTTCCCCAGAGACCCACCCTACTAGGGAAAGAGAGAGGCAGACTGAGAGTATGGATCGACCAGTCAATGCCCATGTTCAGCAGGAAGCAATTACAGAAGCCAGACCTCCCACCTTCTGCAACCCACAATGACCCTGGGTCCATGCTTCCAGAGGGATAGAGAATGGGAAAACTAGTGGGGAGGGGATGGGATATGGAGATTGGGTGGTGGGAATTGTGTGGAGTTGTAGCCCCCCATCCTATGATTTTGTTAATGTCTCCTTTCTTAAATAAATTAATTAATTTTTAAAAAGTTGTCTTTACTAGAACTTTAGAATGGTTTTATTTATTTATTTTGTTTGTTTGTTCTCCTCTATTGAATATCAGTCCAAATACTTACAGGGAGTAGTCACAAGCAAGGCTGTCTGTCCCTTATGGTATCTGGATGCTGCCATCAGTCATTTCCATCTTTTCAGGTCTGAAAGCCTTAAGTCACTGACATGTTAAACAGGGATGGGGGGAAACAGGCTTATGACGTTGACAGGTCATCTGGTAAAGTCAAGAATTTTCAAGTAGTAGTATTATTCCAGTGTCCTGTAAAAATCACTCTGAACCAGTCATGAGCAAAATAATAATTCATTTGTTTTATCTCTATTTTTCTAAAGATTTTATTTCTTTGTTTATAAGAAAGATAGGAGAGATCAAAAGAAGATATCACTCTGGTATTTGGATTGAACTCAGGACTTCATGCTTGACAGTCCAGTGTTTTATCCTCTGAGCCATCTCCTTGACCACTGTTTATCTCTACTAAGACTTTACTTACTAAAGGCTATTTAGACTTTCAAATTCAACACACATTTCCCATACTGAAATGCTTTCAAGGAAATTGTCAAGATTTCCTTCTATGTTATTATCAGTCAGGAATGGTTTCCCTCAACCTGAGGATTTTGTCAACAAAATTTGGAAATATTTATGGTTAATAGAAAGTGTAACAGGAGGAGGCTAGAGACTAAAGTGTTACTGAAGCTTGGATAGTAGAGGCCAGAAATGTTGGTCAACACCCAACAATGCACAGCAAAGCAACCCTTCGTTTCAAGATTTAGATAATCCAAAGAACAGTGCCAAAGTTCAGAGACCTTCTTTATATGAGACACTGCCATAAAGTTGATATTTTGATAATATAAATAATCATTACAGTTAGATTATTGTGCCCATGCTAAGAGCAAAAAATGACCATAATTTGGATGAATCTATACTATTTCCTTAACATTTCTGAGACATCTTAATTCTGGCATTGAATTAAATTACTTTTTCAAAAGAGTCAATTGAATAAAATGAAGAGGGGCTTTATATAGTTCATGTAAGTTTTTCTATTTTGGAAATGAGAGTTTTGATTAAAACTGGCATTTTGAAACTCTAATTGCTAGTTATTGCTGGGGGGAAAAAGAAAAAATATATTTCCAAATCAGCCAGATGGAATGTCTCAGATAAGAATTTATAAGTCAGTGTTCATATTCCAATCAGAAGGAAAATTGTTTATAGCTTTTTAATTCAGTTTAAAAAGTAACCAATATATTTGTTTGAGTAATTACTATACTGAAGTTAACCAGCCAGCTTGCTTACATTGAACCTAAGCCCTCAAATCTTCTAGGTTATTAGTAAATATATATAAATATGTATCAAGCATGAGAGCCATTGTGCATAGCCAGTATGCTATACCCCAGACTCTCAAAACCCAATTCTAATTGAGAAATAACAAAGTCTTTTAGCTTACATGCCCCAAACCAGGCTAATACAAAGGTCATGGTGACATTTACACTTAGTCACATTAAGTCTTACAAACATGACCTCTGTGATAACTTCTATTCTACCATGTGTAAAGAGCTCTTCTTCCTCTCTCTTCTTTCCTTTTCTGTCATCTCTACTATGAAGAGGCAAATGGAAATGCCTTGCAATGGAAGAATTTGAGGAAAAATCATTATGGTTCTTCTGTCCACCATGGGACTGAAAACTGTCCCCAAACAGAAAAAGATGGACAAATATGGACTTTCACTTACTGAAATTTGTCTCAAGTCCTTCCAAACAAATAAATATTCAGACTACAAAATGAGACTCTTACTGAGAGTCTTGCCTTGCCTATGGTAGATTTGTGGAACTGCTTCTTCTATTTAAGATCTGCTAAAAGCCCCTGAGAAGGAACTAGAAATTGAGGTACATCTCTTGCTAGTTGCTGAATTTGACAAATAAAGCAATCATCAGAATCAAGGAGTGTGCGCTGCTTTTAAAAGCCCTATTTATTTGACATAATACAGCAGTGGGATGGCAAGGCAAATAAATGGCATTACTTAACATAATCACTTAGTGTTGTGCAACCAAAGTCAAGTCTCATTGCTCTGTCGTTTGCAAAGATTTCGATGATAATAGAGTTGATTGTTAGTGTGAAGATATAAATTGCTCAGTGGTCAGAGTTGTTAATGAAGGCAAAGGAACACAAAAGAGAAAAAGTAGGGTTTAGCAGCCCAAATTCATTGCTAATTGTGTGTGTATTCATCATAGGCTGACCAAGGCTAATTATCTAATTAAACTAAACCTCTGCTGCTTTACAAGAATTTCTCCACGCTGTGATGCTGGTTGTCAATTACCTCCACAGGGCTTAGTGAAATGTCTACTTAACTCAAGGCATGTTTTGCTTTTCCCTATAGTAACACAAGGTCCTCTTGTGGCATAATCTATGCTTAGAATGAAAGGGAAAAAAAGTTTCTCCTTTAAAAAAAAATACTGTGGGAACTTAAGAATAATGACAAACATCTTAAGCCAGAGTTCTTGTTCATTTCACTCTATAATTTATATTCAAGGACTATGAATATAATCTGCTTTGAGCAGAGACATCACAGACACAAAAGAGAAACCAAATATCCTTGTATGCATGTGAGTGAATGCTCGCTTCACATGTTTTTAAAGCTATATTAATTCTTTTGTCATGCTCTGCAATATATCACAGTATGAAATTACACTACTTAATTTCATATAATGACAATTTTTTTAATTTATATTTTTAATAGCTGGAAGTGGCAAATCATCTGTACTAAATCATTCACTTTACAAAATAAGGACATTGTAGCTCTGAGATACAAAGTGACTTATCTAGAGACACACAACAGGCTGCTGGGACTAGGGGAAGCGGTGGCATCCTGTCAGTCAACTGTTCTCTTCCTCTTTAATTTTTGTTATTCCATTTTCAAACTGTACTTTAATTTCTCTAAAATGCTGTAACAGAGGGATGCATTGTGTTTATTTATATATTTATTTATTTTTATCAAAAGAAGACTTTTGAGCCAGGGAGATATAGCAGTTCATGTAACACACTTTCATGTTTGAGACTCTGAGGCCCTAGATTCAATCCCTGGTATCACCATAAATCAGGAGTGCTGGTCAAAATAGATGGATGGATTGATGGATGGATGGATGGATGGAATGGAATGGATGGAATGGATGGACAGATTGATTGATTGTGATAGACAGACAGATTCATTGTGATTAGTAGTATCTTACTCCTCTGATGGAACACAATATTATTTTATTCATTTCTAGTCAGTCAAATAGCCTCTGATGTATTATTCTCTAGTGAAAACCCAAGGGGTAGGGAAAAGAAACACCATCCACTTTCTCAAACTAAATATGAAAAGATGATACATTTGTGATAACTTTTATTGGTGCTAAGCCGATGAAGCATAAGCCATCAAGTAACATTTTCTTATTTCCTTCAGCATAGAAACAGAAGCAGAGAAGAAGGAGGAGGAGGAGGAGGAGGAGGAGGAGGAGGAGGAGGAGGAGGAGGAGGAGGAGGAGGAGGAGGAGGAGGAGGAGGAGGAGGAGGAGGAGGAGGAGGAGGAGAAGAAGAAGAAGAAGAAGAAGAAGAAGAAGAAGAAGAAGAAGAAGAAGAAGAAGAAGAAGAAGAAGAAGAAGTAGAAGAAGAAGAATAGAAGGAGGAGGAGGAGAAAGTGAGAGGGGGTGGGTGGCACCAGAGCTTCCTTCAATGTGATGGGGGCCAGGCTCAAGCCTGGGTCACACACATGGCAAAGCAGTGTGCTATCCAAGTGAGCTGTCTCCACAGTCCCAAGCAACACTGTCTATGCATCCCTTGATAAAGACAGTAAAATCTCACTCTAATAACTTCTCCCCATGTCCTCCTCATCTTGGGACATGTGGTGTCTGCAAGGGCACGGCACCCTGGAACCTTTTCCTGCCCCTTTCACAATCATCTTCCAGCCAGACTCCAGCAATGAACATACAGTTCTCTTCTGCCAAGTGAAGGAAGCTGATTTTCCCTTTCACTGCCTCTCAAAGATGAACATCAACTGTTTCACCACTTGTGATTCAAATCCATTAATTAAAATAAATACAAAGTAAAAATCTCTCAGCCAAAAGGAAAAGGACAGATGGGGAAGCGGAGGAGGTGAAGATAGCTGATGTCTTCTTTCAGGAGAAAGAAAAAAGAGGAAAAGAAAAACAAGATGCATGGATTGGGGGTGGGGGGATTAATTAAGAGAGGTAACACGTGTCTGGATTTAATATATAGTTATGTACTATTTTAGGTCTCATAATAAGTGCAGTACTTAAGAAGAAGAAAACCTCTCTACTAACAACCTGGGGGTGGGGGTGAGGGGGCGTGATAATCTAATACCTCTAAGAATGGTAAGACCTGGCCTCTGGCCCTGCTTCGGGGACAGCACAGCAAAAACTGCATTTCATTACTGACTGCACTTCATTACACATCTCTTCCTTCGATCCCTTAATCTCCCTCTGAATGCTTCTAATTAGTTTCTTCTATCTTGCTTCCCATCGTCTAAAATAAGTAAGATAGAGAGAAAAAAAAAAAAGAATCAAGTTAAGTCCTTCTTCATCCCAACTCCATATACACTGATCCATAAAGATCATAGTCAAAAAAAATAACATCTACAGTTTCTATCAAACAACGCAACTCCCGCAATTTATCAGCAAATGTGTAGAATGTTTACACCCGAAGTCTACCCTAACACTAAGAATTCTTGAGTTGAGCATATGTAGGAGGAAGGTCATGCACGCCAGTGACCTAATCACAGATTAATCACACAAAGTTAAACCAGACTGTTTAACTGCTGCTGTTACTTTAGTTAGATGCCCTGTTACTTTAGTTAGATGCCCTGAGTGGAGAGGAACAGAGCTAAGAAGGCAGTTCTGTATGACTTTAGATAAAAACAATGAAAGATAAGGCAAATGTTTGGGTTTGTTTGTTTTCTGAATTGTCCTCTATGTTAAGCTAATGAGATAGTGGAATCTTAGCAATCGTTTCTCAAAACGATGAAGGGGGAAAAACTTAGGCACTAGGGAAAGTAAGTGATTAACACACAACCAAATTAGTGGCAGATCCGTGCCATCATCCAAAGAACCTGCTCTTCAGATGTGACAACTGTTCTTTTCTACAAGTTGACATTCATCATGGTGATGAATGAGAAATATGTTGGCTTTCTTTTAAAACTGACAATGGAGTCACAATAGAGACTCTAAGTATTTCAAACATACATAATATAATCAGAAAGTAGAAATGATTATCAACTTAACATGCTCTATATAAACATCAAAGGCAGATAAAGAGTCAGGTGACAAGGACTACCAAGCAAAAATAAGCCTTCCTATCCATTTATGAAAAGGAAAGGAAAAGCAACCACAGACGAGAGACAGTTAAGTATCTGTGAATGTCAACATTTTTGCACTTATTTTCACTGATTTCACAGTGTGACCAAAAGAGGACAAAAGGAATTCTGAAGAAAGGCTTGAGGAAATGTCAGAGGTAAAGGACCTTATGGCTAAGAAGGTGGGAGGGGGGTGGCAGTGGAAGTGGAATGAGAACTGTATTTCAAAGAATAAAGAGATAATATGACTGAGCAGGTAGCATTAGGAAATGATATATAGATCTATTTTTAAAAGCTTTTCAAAAAATATTTATTTCCTTTTTGTTGCCCTGGTTGTTTTTATTGTTGTTGTAGTTATTATTGTTGTTGATGTCATTGTTGTTGGATAGGACAGAGAGGAATGGAGAGAGGTGCAAAGCGCAAGGACCGGCTTAAGAATCCTGGTTTGAGCCCCGGCTCCCCACCTGCAGGGGAGTCGTGTCACAGGCGGTGAAGCAGGTCTGCAGGTGTCTTTCTCTACCCCTCTCTGTCTTCCCCTCCTCTCTCCATTCCTCTTTGTCCTATCCAACAATGACGATCTAAGCTTTTATCAGTCTTACCTACCACCATGTAGCTATGATCTTGTGAAAAAAAAAAAGTGACAAGCCTGTACTTTAAGATTGCTGAAGCAATAGCTTATCAGCAAGCCCTCTCAACACCATCTACAAAAATAGATTCTCAATCTTTACATTAGCTTTCATCTTTCCTCTGAATTATTGCTTCCAATCACATTTGCTCTGGCATTATTCCAATCAGTCTCTGAGAAATACAAAGCAGATCAAGTCATTCTCCTACTCAAAGCTCTCCAGGTTTCTAATGACACTTAATTAAAATCCATCCACCTACCGTAGCTTTCAACCTCTTTTAACTATGATCTAAACTATCTGTATTTGGTATATGTAGTGCTGCTGACCCAACATTATCTAAGGGTAGGGATCCTGACACTTAATATGTAGTATAAACTACAAATTCTCATGTTCTCAATTATATCAAGTTCCTTCCTACCTGGTCACTGTTTCTAATACTGTTTAACAATTAAAGGGTTATTTCTGGGTCTGAGAATATTCAGACCCCAGATTTTTTCCATGATTGACTTCTTAATATGCAAGAGCAGTTCAAATGTTATTTTGTTATTTTTAAGTCGCCTCTGACAATACAGATTTAAATAATGCACCACCGGGAGTCGGGCTGTAGTGCAGCGGGCTAAGCGCAGGTGGTGCAAAGCACAAGGACCGGCATAAGGATCCCGGTTCGAGCCCCCGGCTCCCCACCTGCAGGGGAGTCGCTTCACAGGCGGTGAAGCAGGTCTGCAGGTGTCTATCTTTCTCTCCTCCTCTCTGTCTTCCCCTCCTCTCTCCATTTCTCTCTGTCCTATCCAACGACAACAATAACTACAACAAAAAAAAAAAAGTTGGCAGCATACTGGCCCATCTTGTGCTATTCTTAATTTATTTTTAAGTTCTTCTAATATTGGTACCTACTTTTTAAATTATAATCTAGCATGAAGCATCTCTCTACACATACATTCCAGATTCTAGATATTCATTCTGACAGATTCCTGGAAAGAGAATTGTGGGTTAATTGGTGTGAACTTTTATTTTAAAGCATTTAAACTAGAGAAAGCACTGCTTCTTAACGCTCCCGGCAGGCTGTGCTAGCTCAGCGGCACGAGGAGCTAAAGTAAACTCAACAGCTTCCTTCCTAAGAGGGAGGCCAGAGGACCGCGATGGTGGATTGCGGACCAGGCAGGTGCTCCAGGGCCAGCAGGTTAGCACCCTCGATCCCCGTTCACGGCCAAGAGCCTGCACTCCTCCAAGGCCAGTTGCCGGAAGTACGTCACCTCGTCTGCAAGGGATCCTGGGAGTTGTAGTCAGATGACTACTTGTCTGCACCTGGGTTTTTCACCTTTCTTTACCCTTTATCTTTCCAACAAGTAAACACCTGGAGGCCCTAAAGAAAGATGCTTTATTACCTAAAGATCTAGTCCTCTTTTCCAACAGACAACGATGACGTCCGCAGAGCACCTCGGCGGAACACAGTACTACAAGTCCCAGCATGCCCTGCAAGGCGCCCAGACAGCCCGTCCGTAGTCGTAGGTGCCCGCCGCTTGAATGGAGCGTTGCGCTTGAGGCGCAAAGCCCGTCACCCTGTGCGCGGCCGGTCCCATCTCCCCGAGCGTAAGTGCGGGCTGCGGCGCGTGCGCGTGCGCACTCAGCGGGGACGCCGAGCGGGGACGCCGAGCGGGGGCTCCGGGCCGTCGCTGGCTCGCGCCCGCCGAGACTCACAGCGGCGGCGGTGCCGCGCGCCCGGCCGGCCGGTGGTTGCGTGGCCGAGCGCCTCGTTGCGGGCCGCGGAGAGCCGTGGCGGCCGCCGGGGACCGAAAGGGGCGGAGGAAAGCCGGGAGCGGAGGGGTCCGGCCCAGACCCCCGGAGGAGCCGCCGAGAATGCCGCGGGACAACATGGCCTCCCTGATCCAACGGATCGCCCGCCAGGCGCGCCTCACCTTCCGGGGCAGCGGGGGCGGCCGCGGCGCTTCCGACCGCAGCGCGGCGTCAGGCCCCGAGGCGCAGATGCCGCCGGGCTTCGCGGACAAGCTGAACGAGCTCAAGCGGCTGCTGACTCAGGTCCGCGCCGAGGACCTGAACATCGCCCCGCGCAAGGCCCCGCTGCAGCCGCTGCCGCCCAGCCTGCCGCCCGTCACCTACATGCACATCTACGAGACGGACGGCTTCAGCCTCGGCGTGTTCCTGCTCAAGAGCGGCACGTCCATCCCGCTGCACGACCACCCGGGCATGCACGGCATGCTCAAGGTGCTGTACGGCACGCTGCGCATCAGCTGCATGGACAAGCTGGAGGCGGACGGCGCCCACCGGCCGCGGGGCCCCCCGCCCGAGCAGCAGTTCGAGCCGCCGCTGCCGGCCCGGGAGCGGGCGGCCCTGCGGCCGGGGGTGCTGCGCTCGCGGGCCGAGTACACGGAGGCCAGCGGGCCGTGCGTGCTGACGCCGCAGCGGGACAACCTGCACCAGATCGACGCGGTGGACGGCCCGGCCGCCTTCCTGGACATCCTGGCCCCGCCCTACGACCCCGACGACGGCCGCGACTGCCACTACTACCGCGTGCTGGAGCCCGTGCGGCCGCCGCGCAAGGAGGCCGCGAGCTGCGAGCTGCCCCGGGAGGTGTGGCTGCTGGAGACGCCGCAGTCCGACGACTTCTGGTGCGAAGGGGAACCGTATCCGGGGCCCAAGGTGTCGGCCTGAAGGCTTCCCCGGCGCCCAGGAGCCACCCGGGCGGGCTGGCAGGTGCCCCCGGCCCGGCCCCCCGCCACAAGGGCTCAGCCTCCCCGCCGGGCCCTGCAGGAACAGGCGCCTCGCCGCGGCGACCTGCTTTGCAGCCTCCAGGCCTGGCCAGCGGGGAGGCGAGGATGCAAGAGAGACTTTTTGTTTGTTTGTTTTCTTAAGCTTTGGGGTTGTTGTTTTGTTTTTTTTTGGTTTTTTGGAGTTGTTTGTTTCTGTCGTCGGCCCCCGCCCCCGACTTTGTCACTGCCACCAGGACTTTGGGGGTGGTGGGAGGAGGAGGGACTGCTTTCTGTCCAGCGCTTCCATCCTAAAGCCATAATCAAAGTTTATTTCCTCTGGTCGCCATCCCATTACAAAATACACTAAGTGGGTTTTTTTTTTTTTCCTGTCTCTGCGCCCCCTCCACCCCATCCCGATTCCCACCCCCGCCTTGGGTAAATAAGAGTTTGTTTTCTCCTTTTTGTCCTTAAGCCCTTTTTCCTCCTCGATGTTTAATTTATTGTCTCGTGTGTGTGTGTGTGTGTGTGTGTGTGTGTGTGTGTGTGTGTGTGTGTGTGTGTGAGAGAGAGAGAGAGAGACAGACAGACAGACAGACAGACAGACAGAGACCCGGTGGGACGGGTAACACAAGATTCTGAGAGATGAACTGTCGTTTAAATTGAGCTGCCCAGTGTAAAATTTAGCAGTGCAGATTATTCTTCTTCTCCCCCAGAGTTGAAGGGGTCAGTCCCCACAAGTAACTATGCACGTAGAGGGTAAGATTTCTTTTCTTCTCTCCCCTGGGCCCCCTAAGGTATGTGTGGGTAGCATCTGCTAAAATGCTCAGCACCTGCACATCTGGGTGACAGCTGGTCACGTACCTTGCCCTCAGCCTTCAGCTCTATGAACTGAGCAGATTTCTTGCTGTTGTGAATTCATCCAATGTAAAAACCATATCCTCAAGGGGCTTTTTTTTTTTAATGTATTTTAAGAGGCAATGGGATAACTCTGCATTGAAAAAACAAAACAAAAACCAGAAGACTCAGAGGAGCTGAATCACTATGCTTCCAAACAACTGAATGTAACACAGCGCTAGACAGGTGTTCAGTTTCATGCCCGTATTTACTTCCAGTGTTGTCTTGCAAAAGCAAGTAAAATTATGCTGGTGGCTTTGAGTCTGCCGGTAACCTTCAGGGCTGATGGAGCCTGTTGTGTCGCTGGTTGTCAGAAGTCTTCCCCTCAGACTTGAAGCAGCCAGCCTTTCATGTATTGTGACCTTCTAGAGGAGAGGAGAAAGCAGGCAATGAGGGCCAAGGCCAGAATATTGAGAACCAGCTTGCTGCTGGCCAGTTTAGGGCAAGAACACTTCAGGCTCCTAATCTCAGAAAGAGCAAGTTATGCTGTGACTGGTATTATTTATCAGCTGGGCAACTTCACCTTGTTTACAGATAGATTGACACCATTTGCTTCAGGCATTGGACCTCTTGTTTCTCCTCCCCACCCCCACCCCTTTTTACTGTTTATAGGTTTTCTTTTTCCATCAAACTTAATAATAATAATTTTAAAAAGCAAATTGTAGAAATAAACACATGAAAATTTGCCCAGCTGTTGTCTAAGCTTCCTTGGTTGACTTGCCCATGTGGCAGTTGGGTTTTATTATCTGTAATAACGAGAGAGATTTGCTGCTGACTGAAAGTATTAATTCTGTAGGGAAACGATTTGTCTTTCCTTCTTAATGCATACTGGTTTACAGGTATCCCTGAATAAAGAAATAACAGTTTCTGGGTTTTTTCTTTTAGTAGAATATAAAATTCTTGATCATTTCTAGACAAAAAAAGAAAAAATTGCTTATTCATTGTGACATGCCCACTGTGTTGTATAACTTGACACAAACATAATTCTAAGCCTGTCTTCCACACTTGCAAAAATTGTTTAACATGCCTTGGGAGCAATTTGAAGCAGTTCTTGCCATTCTGTTTGAAAATAAATTCTATATATGCAAATAATGATTATGGGAAGATGGTAACCATATGGGTTCTTTTTATAGTATAGTACTGAATGTGTATGGTTATCATGTACCTGTTTTGTATTATAGTGTAGCAAGTCCATTAATTTATAAAGGTTGTTGGTAGTGATAATGACACAGCTAAGTGGGTTGTAGAGTAAAATCATTCTGGCAGTAGAACAGTAGCAAAGGAGGAACTGTTTTTTCAAACTTAATTATGAAAGGTCTCAAGGACAAATGAGTTGGATGAAAAGAAAAAAAATTAAGGTGCTTCTCAAAAGAACAACTGAAATGTTTGCAGGCCAAAACAGCAATATGTATTTCTGTAATTCAGTCAGAACGAAGAATTTTTGACTAAGAAATTCAGATTAAATCAATGCTTCAGACAAAATGTAACTTGTAATGAAGGCCACAAAAAATGATGTTAAAGACAAAATGTGGTGCAGAAAACCTTGCACCGTTGCCTAAAATGCTTGTCATAATTAACTTAATGTGCTGCTATTGTGTTTTCTACATACTCTTGCAATATCAGTTCTGTTTTAGTAACTGGGAAAAAGTTGTCTTCCCCTACAAAAGACAAATGAGCACAAGAATACTACCCACTTGTTAACGTTTGTGTTTGATAACAGATGCAATAATCCCCTCATGTGAGTGAGTTGTTTGTCTAAATGCTACTAGAGCTTTTCAGTTCCTGATTAGAGTACTATGTCACCCCTTGTGTAGTTGATTTGTACTAAGCCAGACTTGCACGCATCGAGTGTGTACCAACTGCTGTTTACTGTTGAAAATGGTCATCCTATTTTCAAATACATGAGTTTTGTCACCAGAAGTGTTCTCTAAGCTGTTAAGACCAGTAGCTCTTCTCTAAAACCCACACTTTTCATTCCTCCCTTTACACAGTAAACCTTTAGATGCCTCTGAGTCTCAGGAGCACTCAGCCATGTCTTAGTGACGGATTTGTTGGCACTACATCGACCGCTTTGCAGATACATATATAGTATCCATCCAGGTCTCTGTCGCTATTCAGCTCGCCAGAGGACAGTTACTGCTGTAACTCTTGGTGTGAAGTCAGAACTTCAGGTTACAAGCAAGGTGGCCAGTGATCATGGCAATGAAGCACTTACTGTCAAAGAAATCAATCATTTGTTAAGCCCTGTACAGACAGACTGAATCTTCAGATGCAGGCTTATTGACATTTCTGGTTTAAAGTCAGTGTACTTAATAGAAAATAAAGGCATGTTTGAAATTGCTTAGATGTAGCTTTTATTTGATGATTCTAAAATGGAGAAAGAAAAATCTTACTTTCTGTGACTACGTTTTAACAACTTCAAGTTTCAGACTTTGCTGTGAAATCCCTAAGAACTGATGGTTTGCAAATTCTGAATTTCAAAGCAAGAATGAATTTATGGTTAATAGGTGTCATCATAAAGCGCTGTCTGAAACTGCCTGACAACACATGTGCAGTCACGCTCTTAGGCTATCAGACCAAAAAAGGTAGGGAGAGACATATTGAGTACAAAAAGAAAGAATTCATCAACAAAGTAAAGAATTGTTGGATTTTTTTTTTAATCCTATAGAATGTGTTTAATTGTATTCAGCAGTTTACACTGGCAGCATTTTCAGCGCTTTAGTGCTGGCCATTCTGTACACCTCCGCTCCAGACTACTTGGTCCTGTGGCACTGTCACTGCAGTCATTTTGATATATTCCTTCCAAATAATTTGCTTTGAATACTGAATAAACAACCTGGCTTATGACCACCTGGAACCCTTATGTAGATGTAATAGACCTATTTTATTGGTCCCTAAACCATCTCAAATGCATTATGGTCTTTAAGGCATTACTCTACCGAAGCTTATTTTCAGTAAGAACTCCCCAATAACCTTTGCAACATCAGCAATAACGAAGCATACTAAATATAACAAACAGATTCATATGCTTTAATTCTAGGGAAAAACTAAGGAGATTCTTGCAAAAGCTATCCTTCATATTTCAAGGGGAGAGTAAAATTCAAGTAAGATTCAAGAATGACCCAATTTGTTTCAATTAAGTAAAAGTCACAGATTTGAGGTAATACTGAGAGGTGTGTTCTTTAAGGTGTGATTGATTTGCCACTTCACTCAGTCCACCTCAAGGTAAAAGTGATCCAAGTGATCGTGCGGCTACCTGGGTTCTCATCGAAATCTATTCAATATAGTTGTTTTGCCAGAGCACTGCTTAGTGCTGGCTTATGGTGACGATGGGGTGGGTGGTTGAACCTGAGACTTTGGAGCTTTAAGCATAAGAGTCTCTTCATATAACCATTATGCTAGCTCCCACACTTCTATATCCTTTAAAATTAACTTTTGGGATTATTACTTTGGAAACAATTGTTGACATTTTGACTATAGGTGCTCTGAAATTAAAATGTTGAGTTCTATTAAAGATACGGGGGACCAGGCAGTGGCACATCTTGTTAAGCACATACATTATCAGGTACAAGGACCTGGATTCCAGCTCTGCTACTTACCTGCAGGGGTCACTTCAGCAGGGAAACAGGTCTGCAGGTGTGTCTCTTTGCCTTTCTCTCAATTTCTCTACTTAATAAAAGAGAAAAAAAAATATGGTTCTTAGGAAACTGAACCATATTTTAATATAAATGATGAATGGGAAATTATTTAATCAGAAAGATGCAGTCATTTTACTTTGTATGCTAGGCAAATAAATATTTTCTTTGGAAATTTATATTTTAAAAAGCACGTCTTAGAGGGCAGTCAGTGCACACGCAGCTGAATGACGTGCTACAATGTGCAAGGACTCCAATTCGAGCCTCAGGCCCCCACCTGCAGGTGTCTCACTATCTTCTCCCTTCTCAACATGTCTCTGTCTCTATCCAATAGGTAATAAAACTAGAAACAATTTTCACCATTTAAGAAGGCATTGTCTTAAATACTTAACAAAAATGACCAAATAAAAATTATTTAGGACAAGGTAGGAAATAGAAATCTAATAGACTAACTGTCCAGTCACTAGAACAAGCTTAGAAATGTTGTGTGTTGCACTCGAGAAAAGCTTTGTGTATATCTGAAATACAGAAGTAGGCAATGAAAGGGTTAGTGAACTTCACAAATTAGGTAAGGGCAAAAGTAATTTCCACGTGTAATTACTAATCTAGATTACATCAGCCAAGTTTGCTGGATTTTAACAACAATAAAGACAAACAGATGGTAAGGTTTGCGGACCATGTCCCTGAGATAATGGGTGTTCCAGATGTTCTCCCTTAAGCATCTGGAAGCAACAGGTGAACTGAGCTATTTAGTCTTAAGAAAAGGCTTACAAAGACATTATTTTTGCTTTGTATGATAGATAAGTATTTTCTTGCTGAATGTACTTTTCAAAATCACCTTAAAGGGCTGTTACGTGAACCCTGGGGTGCGTCACCCTAAAACCATCACCTGTGATCATGGAGAACCAGATTTACTTATTCGAATTGTCTTTCTTTGAGAATTTCTTCAGGCTGGTGTATGTAGCCCTTTCTTATCTAACGAACTGAGTATTTTTCTATACATCTGCCAGACCTCTGGCAGATTACTGGTCCTTTTCAAATAGGAATCACCAATTTAGTGAAGGCTGGAGAGAAATGAGTCCCATGTTAATTCCTTTGACAACCCATTAATGCTGTCATCAGCAATGTCTCTGAGAGTATCTTTGATCTAAAGAGGCGATAGTGATTTTCAAAAAGTTTTCTGTGGTGACAAGACTAATCCTGGAACCTTAAAAGTCATTTCCAGCTTGCCCAGGCCACCACACTTTCCACAAAGCCACATCTCGTCTTGAGTCCCTAGGCCTGGTCAGGATTCTGAAAGTAGCCACAAGTGTGTAGACTCCGAGTAGGCACTTTGTTTGTAAGTATTTATTTTCCAGAGCCCACTCAGGAGGAGAAGAAAGCTATAGGCTGTTAGGAGGACAGACGGAACAATGAGTCAAAACAACTCCTCCCCACTTGTACACTAACACACTGGGGAAAATCCCTCAACACTAGCACTTGATATGAATGGAGATTGCTTTGGGTTCAGACTGCAGAAGGCACTTAAAAGAAATTCTGGCCTGGTCAAAGAACTAAGAAACACTGGAGCTCAGGACCTGGATTTTGTTTGTTTGTTGTTTTTTTAAAGCAATTTTAAAACAACTGTTGGATGACAATTGATTTACACTCTGTAAGTCTTTCATAAACGATTTCTGCAACAAAAATATTGTTGTAAAGTATTTATTTACATTATATTCATAGACCATCCATTATCTGAACTTCAGTTAGTGGTTATGTGTTAGAATAAATCACTGATATTTTCACAACTATTAAGAGCTAATAACCTAACAAGTCAGCTCCAGTACGATTATTTACATCTTAACCTGCAATTTGACTACAAAGGTAACACTTTTAAGTCACAAAACAGAGCATACAAAAATATACTTTCTAAAAAAAAATTCCAAATATTAATATGCAGAAATATACAGCCATACTAAAGCCAAGGAGTTATTTCTTTTTCATAGTAAGGCAACCCATTTACATGCAGACCCTGTAACATTGTCTACATCACACAAGGCACCAAAGGACACTTTCAACACAACTGCATGCATCCAAGTTTGAGACAATATATTTACATCCCCCTTTTAAATAAGTTAACCTCTGACTCACTTCAAGAGATCATAAATGCTTTTTTTTTTCCCAAAGGTTCAGAACTTGGAGAACAGTGCACATCAAAAATACACAAAATCTGAATGGATATACACTGAAAAAATAGTCTTTACATTTCTCAAACAACTCAAAAAGGAGCAGATATTGCTATGTCCCTCTCATCGCATTGCACTTCTGTTCTCTAGGTTTATAATACATATTGCTCAAAGGGTTAAGACGACTAGATGAGCTTCGATTCACTGTTCTAGGGCATAAAGGTCCTGCTCCATTCACTGTACAGCATCCCCAAATCAGTCCCAAGCCATAAAGTGCACATCAGTTTGGCTTCTGTCTTTTTGCTGTCTCCACCTGAAAGGACCAGCATCTCCCAACCTACTGTAGAAAGTCTCAAATCAATTCTGAGTCAAAAAAAAAAAAAAAAAAAAACATGTCGTCATCCAAAACTAAAGAGGAGGAGGAACAAAATCTAGTTAAACAAGCCTTTCCAGCAGGGTCAGATCTCAGCCCTCTATGCAAGGCTCCCCCCCACACACACACACACCCCCAATTCCCTTCTGAGCCTCCCCATCACACTGCGTTGATAGTCAACTCACCTAAGAGAGACTAAAGTGGACTAAGTTTTCAGGAGGACTTGCTTTTAACTGGAAAAGGGGGCCGTGCTGGGTTCCACCAAAGCCCTCTGCCCAAGGAAGCAAGCTAGGGGCAGGAAAGGGTGGTAGTGTTTGTTGTGCAGTTTAAGTGGACAAAGGGCCTCCTAGGCCTCAAAGAGCTGGAGTGTCAGCCTGAGTCTCATCTCAAGGTGTCCGGGTCCGAGAGGAGCACGGAGCGAGGGGCCCCCCGCCAATCGTGCTGCTGTTGCTGCACAAGGCCCCCCCAGCCTGGGTGCCACCCGTGCAGGAGGCAGTGGAGGCAGCCGGCATGGATGACGATGGGTTGCTGCTTTTCCGCTCCTTCTGTCTCAGGTGGATCTTGGTGTGGCGCTTCCTCTCATCACTCCGAGCAAACTTGCGGCCGCAGTAGTCACAGGCAAAGGGCTTCTCGCCGGTGTGGGTGCGAATGTGGGTAGTGAGGTGGTCACTGCGGCTGAAGTTGCGCATGCAAATCCGACACTGGAAGGGCTTGTGCCCTGTATGGATTCGGATATGCCTGGTCAGCTCATCAGAGCGGGAGAAGCGTCGGTCACAGCCTTCCGCTGGGCATGGATAGGGCCTCTCGTGCACTGGGGTCTTACTAGGTCTGTTGGGGTACTTGCGGGGCCTCAGAATGGGCCGCAGCGGCAGGTGGTGTGGGTTATAGGCAGCAGCTGCAGCGGCTGAACTGTTGCTGGGCAGCCGGGGCCCCTCACTGGCTCCACTGACTCCTGGCCCTGTGGCCCCACCACTGGGGCCTCCCAGGGTAAAGTTGCGGATGGTAGAGAGTGGAGTGAGTGGAGGGGGGACTCGCAGGGAATCCAGGGGGCAGGGGAAGGGCTTCCGGTCTGGGCCAACCGCACCATGTAGGTCTCTCTGGCACTGTGATGGAAAAAATCCAGGATAGTCTGGAATCATGGGGAAGAGGCCTGGATCTGTGGCTGGTTTGGGGGAAGGGTAGGAAGGAGGTGGAGGATAGGCCAGAGAGGAGGAGGCTGAGGTGGTGGCTGCTGAGAGGAACGCTGAGGGGTCCTGGTAGAGATCTCCTGCACAGCCAGAATAAGGAGGCGGCGGCGGTGGCGGTGGAGAGTAGAGGTGATCCAGGTCTGGCTGGGTCTGGGACATGGTGCACACGCCCAGGGGTCCTGTGGCCAATGGGTTGGGAGAAGCAGAAGTGACACTGGATGAAGCTGTGGTAGAAGCTGGCGAGGTGACCCCTTGAAGGATGCCTGCACTCACAATATTAATGATGCCTTCTGGGTAGCAGCTGGCACCAGGGTACTGAGGGTCAATGGAGAACTTTCCCATGTAAGTGAAGGTCTGGTTTCTGGGTGCAGAGACAGGTGCAAAGCTGCTGGGATATGGGAGATCCAGGGACCTCTTCTCTCCAGTCATGTCAATGTTGATCATGCCATCTGGGGAGGGAAAAAGAATGGAGGTGGAACAGTGATAATGCAGGCAAGAATCCCTTCTCACTCCTCCTTTCACACATGTCCATTTTCAAAGCTCGGGGTTCTAGCACTACAGGGCTGGGGGAAAGAGTCCAACAGGTGGAGAAACTGCAGCCCAGATACAGTAAGAAATCCCACTAGCTCCAAATCCCACTGAAGCAGTCAGTGACAGTCTGGGACTCAAAAACTACCTCCAGGAAAGCATGATGAGTTAGTTACTCCCGCCCCTCCAAACCATCTGTGGCTCTAGTCCCCAATAAAAACACCCAATAATAGCAACAACAACATTAAAAAATTCCCCATCTGCCTGGAACTTCTATCTCCCTCCTTTGCCTGGTGGTTCCACTGCTGGCAGAACACCACCCAGTAGCCTGATCCCAGACAGCTCCTTCAAAGGTCTCAGTGGGAGAGGAGAGGGAAGCCCAGGAAAGGAGTTTGATTTCCTGGTTGCAACTGTCTCTCCGCACATCTCCACAGCTTCACCAGTAGGACTCAGAAGAAGGAATCTTACACTGAGCCAGAGGGATCAATAGGTTTCCCTTCTCTCCCAACCTGACACCGCGGGCCCCAGCCCTGATCCAAGATCAGTGGCAGAGCGTGGAAGAAGGTGAGGGGACCCCGGTTTGCCACCGCATTGCCTAGGCAACCAGAAGCTCCAGTGGCCTCGTGGATCTCTCTTGTGATCGGGGGAGCGAGGCGCGCCTCCCGCTGTTGCTCGCCCTTCACTGCCACCTCCTCTCAGCTTCTCCAACCCCCTCAACTTGGCGGGGGAAGCGCAGGTAGGAGCGCACTCAGAGACACCCCCCCACCCCTGTATCTCGCCTCTGCTTGGGAGAGAGCCGCGTACAGCATCACCTAGGCTTGACTCTCCTGATGCGTAGCTCTCCTCCGAAGCCCTGAACTTTCCCGTCACTTTGCCCCTACTCGGGGCGAAGGCAGGCCGGCCAAAGAGCCCACAAAACCACTAAGTCCAAGGGGCGCCTCCTCTCATCTTACTCCTCCGCCCGCCCGCCTGGGGCATAGCGCGCCCCGCGCATCTGCCGGTGCGCCCAGCTCCAGCGCCCAGGTCCCCGCTCCCACCTGCGCCTCCTACACTGCCTTCCAGTTTCCAAAGCTACCGACAGCTCAGGTAACCCCGTCCACTTCCCTCCTCAAATCTTGCACAGGCACCTCACCCCACCCACTAGCTCAGAACTGCATGCGTCCGGGACCGCAAAGGGGCTGCCCGGCTTACCTCCGGCCACTCCGTTCATCTGGTCAAAGGGGCCTCCCAGTTCGGCATTGGGGAAGATGGTCACCGACGTAGCGGCGAGGTCCTCCACCGGGTAGATGTTGTCAGACAGCTGGTGCACAAAACCACTGAGAGTTACTGGGATTTTGTCTACGGCCTTGGCGGTCATCATTTGTTCCTCGCACAACCTGGAGACCCAACTCCCTCGCTACCTGGAGTGTCAGAGAAGCCGTTTTGGAGAGGGATTGGATTGAACCTATGTTGGTATCTCCTTTTACCCTCCACACTTAAAAAGCAATCACCAAAATTAAAGAAAAAAAAAAGAGAAAAAAAACCAGAAATAAAACTAGCAAACAAGTTGCTGATTTTTCTTTTCTTTCTTTTCTTTTCTTTTTATTTTTTTAAGAAAGAAGAAAAATAGCTATTGGCCACTGACTCTCTCCTGTGTTCCGGCTTAAGAAGCCAGGAGTTGCTGGTGTAGTGTTATTATAACAGTCAGTGTGTCCCCTCGCCGAGCTATTAATCAATCGCTGCTCTCTCGGTTAGACGGAAAGTGTAGCTCTAAGTATTTATGGGCAGGTCCTCAATGCCCGTGACGTCGCTGCCCATATATGGACTGAGGAACAGGGCTGGGCTAGGCGGCTTTGGCCGTCACATGGCTTATCTGCATACGGGCTCCCGGGCTCGCGACTCTGGGCTCCGCCGCGCCGCCCCGCCGGCGGCCGAGTGCGCGCGGTCCGCGCTCTGCACCGGGTCAGAGCTTCGGTCTCGGCGGGGAGGGGGCGCGCTGCAGCCAGGGCTCAGGCTGCTGCGGGAGAGCGCACGGGTCCGGGCTGCGGGGCGGCCTCCCCGGGGCGGGGAGGAATTCCGGTTCTCCCGGACTTTCCAAAAAAGGCGAAGATCCGGTGCCGGCAGCCCCGCCTCCCCAGCCCTTGTTTGGGAGCCATTCCGGAAAATTAAACTTCGGAAAGAAACCGAATGGAGCCGAGACACTACAGTCAAACCCCTACTCACTTTCTTGGCAGCTCAAAACCGCAAGCAAAAGCAGGCAGCTAAGAAAAAAAAAAAAAAGGGGGGACTGCATGCATTCACGGAAGCTGACTGCTTTTTTTCTGAATTACTTGGTGGAAAGAAGTGGCTGTTGATAAGAGTGAAATGCGGTGTAGCTTTTTTGGAAAGTCTGTTCTATTTATACAGGAGCGAAAACGGAACAGATTCGGGGTTGTTTGTTTGTTTAAGTATTTTGGGCACTTTCGAGCTGTGTATAAAGGGGTGTAGACCCTAGGACAAGGAAATTAGTTGAGAGGAGCATTGAGAGACACCCTCCAAGTCGGAGACACCCCCTTCCTCTGCTCCCCGCCCCCCTTCAGCTGCTGAGCTCAGCGGGCACCTTTCCCAGCGCTTCTGGGCGGTCGGTTGTGTGGGGGCGTTCAGATGGATTGGACACTCTGCCCCAGACACACACACACACACACACACACACACACACACTGCACTTACACACACACACTGCACTTACACACACACACTGCACTTAGACACACACACTGCACTTACACACACACTGCACTTACACACACACACTGCACTTACACATACACTGCACTTACACACACACACACTGCACTTACACACACACTGCACTTACACACACACTGCACTTACACATACACTGCACTTACACACACACACTGCACTTACACACATACTGCACTTACACACACTGCACTTACACACGCAGTACACTTACACACACACTGCACTTACACACACTGCACTTACACATACACTGCACTTACACACACACGCACTGCACTTACACACGCACTGCACTTACACACACACACACTGCACTTACACACACACTGCACTTACACACGCACTGCAGTTACACACACACACACACACACACACACACACACACACTGCACTTACACACAGTCCTTCCGCAACACACACTCGCCCCCGCCGGCTTCTATACATACACACCCACTCGCGCACCTTAGCTACACACCTCCTGGGTGACAGCGCGCCGGCCACACCAACAAAGTGTCCAGGCGACAAATAGCGACCCCCGCTTGGTGGACAGGGTGCTCTGCTTAGAAACCCACCTTCAGCTTCACTGCCCACCCCGACCACGGAGACAGCCCAGCCCAGGCCGGCGGTGTGCCCCACCTGCACTGGCGTCCTTACTCCCAGAACACACCCATGAAGCAGATACACTTTCTTTCAGTCCCTCGCTCACTCCCCCCGCTTCCCGAGTCACCGCGGCGAGCCCAGAGACATCCCAGGTACCAAACAGCATTGCTGATGCCAGTTTGGAGCCGCTATCAAACCCCACCCTCCCTCTCTGAAGAGTGAAAACTGCTCAACCTGATGAAAATCTTTCTGTCTCGTGCCGCAAATAATGTTTAAAAACTTTTCGGAGGTCCAGATGTTCTAGGGTTCTGGCTTGTTGCGCTCCGGGCTCCTACCTCCTGCAGCTCCCGGACTTGCACCCGGAGCGCTCCGGTGCCTGGTGCCCAAGTACCACAGGACTAAGCCACCGAAGCCTGGGCTGTTGGGGGTCTGGGAGGGCGCGCATGGGATGCGCAGCTTTGAGGTTCTTTTCCCGCCCGGGCCGAGCTGTCCCTGCGTTCCGGGAGCCTGTGCAGGCGAGAGCCACAGCGCCACGCCGTGGACGAAGAGCGGAGCTGCAGGCGGCTGCCTGCCGCTCACCTGCTTCCCGCCGGGTCCCGCGCACCGCGACCTGGGGCCCACGGCTGCTGGAAGCGGCTTGGGCTCCTCCACCCAGGCGCCGCTTCTCCCCTTACCCGACGCAAAACCCTTTTTTTTTTTTTTTTGGCGGGCAGCCGCCTTGAAGACTCCAAATATCCAAGAGAAAAAATTAGGAAAGTTTCTTGCTCGCTTGCGCTGCGCGCTCTTCTCCAATTTGGAGATCAACAGAAAAAGCGACAAGGGAGAGAAGGAAGGAGGGAGATCGCCGCAAGGTTATTAGCCCCTTTTATAGGTCCCCCCCCCCACCCCCTGGCTAAAAAGAAAGAAAAAAAGGAGCCAGTCCCGCTTCTAAGAGGAGGAAGGAAAGGGCGCCGGCTCTTACCACGTGCGCCAGCCCGCTCCGCCTGCGCTCCGGCCGGCCCCGCGGCCCCCGCGCTGGCCACTGGCAAGACGACGCCTCGGCCTCGGAGAGGAGCCCGACTCGCATCTCCAGCCGCGAGTCCGAGAGCGGAGACGGGGGAGCCGAGTTACTCAAATGCGGGTCGTGGCTGCGGGGCTCCGGCGACCGGCCCCCGCGGGCCTCCCGGGCTAGGCTCGCACCCGCGGCTCCTGCGGTGGCGGCGACTGCGATCCCGGCGCTTCGCTCCTCTCCACGCACGTGGGCGGCGGGCGGGCGACTTGCCGGGGCCGCCCCGCGGGGGTGCTGCCTCCGAGCGCCGTCCGGAGGGGGAGCTCCCGGGAGCCCCAGTGCCGGGCCCCGGGCCGGGGGTGGGGGGGGCGAACTGGGGGGGGGCAGAGTTTTAGGCCGCCGCTTTTCCGGGGGGAGGAGGCTGGGGGGTGGGGGTGGGAGTGGAGGTGGAGGGTCGCTCCAGGAAGAGACTGCCTTGTTTGGCCCTATCTGAAAAAAAGAGTAAAGGGGACTCTTTGGAGTTTTCCAGAGACTTACACCTCCCAGGGGAGCTGCGCCCTGTCTAGCTGCCTTGGAGGGTGGGGGGCGGGGATGGGGGACACCGGGTGACCAACAGCTGCAGGGAGGTCATGCTGGCTCCTTGGAAGGCCAGGGGCCAGTCCTGAGAGGCCTCCCCTAAACCTGTGCTGAAAACTGGTCAGTAGATACTTTCAGTAAAATACTTCTCCCTCTCCCTCTCCCTCTCCTTAGATACTTTCTGTAAAATACCTTCTCCTCTCTCTCTCTCTCTCTCTCTCTCTCTCTCTCTCTCTCCCTCTCCCCCCTCTCTCCCTCACTCCCTCACTCCCTCCCTGTTTAGCCACCCTGAGGATAGGGAATAATTTCAGAAAGCTAAATCAACTTGCCTAAAGTCAGGGGCCTGATTAGCAAAGGTGTCCAAACTCACCACAGGTCTCCTGCCTCCAAAGGCAGTCAGGGATCGCTAGGTCTTCTGCTCAGGAAAGACCACTTCCCACGTGGGAACCTTCTCGCAAGATTGAGATCCTGGCGCAACCTGCTAGAGACGAAGCACGTTCACCTTTGCCAACTTCAGCTCTTTGGCATTTCTGAGGAGAGGAAAGATGAGGTCAAGACTGTCAAGAATGCAAGAGATTGCCATGGACATACATCTCTCCCCCCAGGGTTAAGGGAGAAATTAAGTTCGTAAGACTTTGGAGATCTATTTTTCCCCCCCAGATGAAGTGACCAGGTGGACACAAAGACAGAATACGAATAGCTCCTTTAATAATATGAGCCAACATCACTGTATTCTTCCTGGAGGAAGGAGAGACTCCAAAGATGTTTGCAAAATAAAACAATGTGCAGGGAGGATCTGGAGGGACATATGGGGGGGGGGGCGGATTGTGGAAGCTGAATATGGAGATGTGCTGTGGACTCTATGCACTTAGAGCTTATTCTGGTCAAAAACGGGGGGGGGTGTGATAGAGGCACCTTTCCTTAGAAGAGAGTTGTCAAAATACCCAAGAAAATGGAGCACTCCAAGATGTATCAGATTCTGATTTGTTTTGTCATGATTCCAGACTCAGAAAGTAACAAAGAAGGAAGCAGAGGAATCCCACTGAAGGTTTGCTTCTGCAGATGGGGGGCTGGATGGGGGCAAACAACAGGGAAAGTTGTAATCCTGGCATCCTGCCTGGCCTCTGAATCCTCTTTAAGACATTTTCAGGGTTCTTTCCACACTGCACTGAAGAGCCCAGTCAGAAGACATACCACAAGTATTTCTCTATCACTTGCATGAAGTTTATTTTTTACAAATAAACATTTTTTTAAATTAGGTTCTTGCAGCTGTAATGCCATGTTCACTCACTTCCATTCTCATCTTGCTACTGGAGTGAGCGGAAAAGAGGTGTCAGAGTGGGCCTTGACTGTGGAAACACACTTGAGAGTGTTGATCCCTAACCTCAATGACGTCAGCTATGTGCATCTCAGTGAGAATTATGCTGATAGTTAATAACTGTCCCAGCCACTCAAAGCTTTCTTTTAATGGAGAGGTGGAGAATTAACCCAGGACCTTGTGAATGCATTTTATCTACCACTCAGCACCTTCCCTAGTGCAGTGTTTTATTTATTTATTTTCCCTTTTGTTGCCCTTGTTGTTTTTATTGTTGTTGTAGTTATTGTTGTTGTTATTGATGTCGTCTTTGTTAGATAGGACAGAGAGAAATGGAGAGAGGAGGAGAAGACAGAGGGAGAGAAAGATAGACACCTGCAGACCTGCTTCACCTGTGAAGCGACTCCCCTGCAGGTGGGGAGCTGGGACTCCAGACTCAACAGTTTTTTTTTTTTTTTGGGGGGGGAAGGGAGTTGGAGAGAGAGAATGAGAGTGAGTGGGCAAGCGAGGCCAAATTACCCTTCGGAGCTCTCCTTAATACTTCTTTGTGCTGTCAGGAATCAAACCCAAGGGCCCACACACGGAAGGCATGCACTCCAACTATTCATTACCTCCTGGGTCAGCCAAGCCTTTCTAAAAGCTACCTGTGTCTGCTGAGAAAACTGGGACAGAGCTCCTTACATTAAGCGTCTCACTGCTAATTAGATCATCTCAGGGACCATAAACCTAGGCCAGATAATGTCAATCAAAATTAAGAGACCTGGGAGAAGCATTGCATCTCACTAGTCCAAAATGCAGCTAAGTCAGGTTTCACTGGTTCACATAATCTGCATCAGAGAAAGTCAGACCCTGTGATGTGTTTTGCTAGCAGCAGCCCTAAGGAGAGGGTTCTTAGATTCTCTTTGTGACTAGCTATCACTAGATCGACAGGTATTTCTTTCTTTTTTTTTAAAGTATTTAATTAATTAATTAATTTATTTATTTATTGAGAGAGATGCAGAGAGAGAAATCCACAGAGAGAAAAACACCAGAGCACTGCTCAGCTGTGGCTTATGGTGGTGCAGGGGAGTGAATGTGGGACTTGGGAGCCTCAGGCAGGAGAGTCTCTTTGCATAACCATTATGCTATCTACCCCACCCCAGCAGGTATTTCTAAAGCATCTACATTGGGTATGCACCTGGGCACATGATAATGCCTAAAACCAGACCAGGGCCCTTCCTTCTGGAAAGCTCAGTGAATCACACACATGCACAGTTGTAAGCAGTGGTAATGTTTGATGTCAGCAAGGGAAAAGGACAAGAGACCCAACTGAGTGTAGGAAGCTGAGGAAGGCTTCCATTTGCAGCATCCGAAGACCATCCAGGTCTGGAATAAGGTCAGTGGAAAGAGCATTCCAGGAAGAAAGAGCAAGTGTGGAAAGGCTACACTGGAGGAGGAAGCTCAGCGTATCTGTGGCTTGAGGAAAGTCCAGTGTGGGTGGAAACCTCCAGGCCGCCTTCCATATTTAGTGCACTGAGGTTGAGGGCAGTGATACAGGAAGCCTCTCTCCCACTCAGCATCCCACCCACCCTTGTCCCCTAAGATATTTTAACCTCCATGACTCTCCTACTTCTCTGCCATTATCCCTCCTGACTGAGGGGTGATTTTTTTGTTTGTTTGTTTTGTTTTTTTAAGTAATGTTTGAGCTGAGTAACTCCTGAAAAAGGATGAGAGAATGCCAGTAAGGTTGTCAGCCAGGAGAAAGAACATATCCAGAAATGCTTAGTGACATCTGCCTTATGTTTCGGTGACAGCCTTAAATGAAATTACATTTCTTGCACGTCTATTTCTCAATGACAGGTAATGTGAATTTTGTCCCACTTAAATTAATAGAGTGAATAAATACAGCCTTTCTAGTGGAAGCACAGAATGTCAAACCTAGAGATCACTTTGCCATTGCTGGCAAAAGATAAAAGGTAAATCAACACATCATTTATCACATTTGCTTAAGATAAGGAAGCTATCAACCTGTTGTCTGAGTTAATAAGTGACTATCAGTCTGGTCATAAAAATTCAGGATACGTGCAACCAAGGTTCAAATCTGACCTCCCATCAAATTGGAGGATGTTTCAGTATAGTGTTATCTTTTCTCTCTGTCACTGTCTCTGTTTCTTTCTCATTTGGGCAAGTTGACCCAGAGCAGTGAGGCATCAGTGATGATAAAAAAATAATAATAATAATATGTCAGGCTCAGGGGGGAAAAAAGCACACTGGTATAGCTATGGCCCTTTGGAATATAATTAAAATAGGCTTACTAACTATCTACAAAAAGGAGACACCCACCCCACCCCCAACTCATCATCTGAACTATTCCAGCCTTTAGGTTCACGATTAGTCAACAATTTGTTTGGCTTTGTATGTTAACTCTTCTTTCAGCCTCCAGGTTCCAGATGCTACCGTGATGCCTATGGGACATCCCTGGACAGACAACCCCACCAATGTATCCTGGAGCCCTGCTTCCACAGAGCCCTGCCCCACTAGGGAAAGAGAGAGACAGGCTGGGAGTATAGATCGACCTGCCAACGCCCATGTTCAGTGGGGAAGCAATTACAGAAGCCAGACCTTCCACCTTCTGCAACCCATAATGACCCTGGGTCCATGCACCCACGGGGTTAAAGAATAGGAAAGCTATCAGGGGAAGGGATGGGATACGGAGTTCTGGTGGTGGGAATTGTGTGGAGTTGTACCCCTCTTATCCTACGGTTTTTGTCAGTGTTTCCTTTTTATAAATAAAAATTAAAAATTATTAAAAAAAAAAAAAAACCTTTCAGCAGGGACTAAGAGCTACCCTGACTGGTCTTGAGGACCCAGGTTTGAGCACTGACACTGCATGGCATCCTGTGGGCAGTACCGAGTGTGCAAGATTCACAAATGTTGGAGCAGTGGTGTGGTGTGTGTCCTCTCTGTTTTGTTTTTATTCAGTATATTTAGAAAGTACTGGGTAAGTCAGTGCAGTTAGTTATCAGAGTAGTTGTTTTACATTTGATTTTTATTTTTTCATTTATAAAAAGGAAACATTGATGAAGCCATAGGACAAGAGGGGTACAACTCCACACAGTTCCCACCACCAGACCTCCATATACCAAGCCCTCCCCTGAAAGCTTTCCTATTCTTTAACCCTCTGGGAGTATGAACCCAAGATCATTGTGGGATGCAGAAGGCGGAAGGTCTGGCTTCTGTAATTGCTTCCCCACTGAACATGGGCGTTGACAGGTTGATCCGTATTCCCATCCTGTCTCTCTCTTTCCCTAGTGGGGAAGGGCTCTGGGGAAGCAGAGCTCCAAGGCACATTGGTGGGTTTGTCAGTAAGGGAAGTCTGGTCACATCCTGTTAGCATCTGGAACCTGGTGGCTGAAAAGAGAGTTAATATACAAAGCCAAACAAACTGTTGGAGAATTGTGAACCTAAAGGCTAGAATGGTGCAGGTGAAGCATTGGGCGGGCCCTCCATTTTGTAGATAGCTAGTAGGCATATTTTAGTTGTATTTCAAAGGGCCTGTAGCTACACTAGTGGTTTTTTTTTTTTTTTTCCTGAGCCTGAAATCTGATATGCAGGTGAATCCTAATTATTGTCTGAGGAGATAATGTCATGGCTGGGAAAAGGACCAGAAAGCTGGATCAGGGGAGAAAGTAGCTCCCTAATATGGAAAGGGATATAAATATTACTGTAAACCCCATCGACTTGATGTGATCTGGGGCCCATAATTAGCTTCGGAGCCTGTGTGACCTCTGCACCCCTCTAGATCTGAGCTCACATTCTGGTCATGAGTAGGAACATTCCAAGGTGCCCCAGTATCGACCCATCTTCCTCTGGTATATCATAGAGTATGTTGTCCATCCTCCCTTCAGAGGATGGAACATTCTCTACCATTCTTGATCCAGGTTGAGGGCAGGTTCCTATGGGGCCCACAAAGGGGTCTATTTTGTTGTTCCTGATAGAGGTGACTGGAAACAATGGAGAGAGGGATTTATTTGAGGTCTAGGCCTATGGTTTTTTCAATGTTTTCCTTTTATAAATAAAAAATTAAAAAAAAATCTCACTCTTATCACAACCTGGCCATGTGTTCTTAAGCAACTTATAGTTTCTTTTTAAAATTTTTATTATCTTTATTTATTTATTAGATAGAGACGGTCTGAAATCAGAAGAGAAGGGGGAGATAGAGAGGGAGTGAAAAAGAGACACCTGCAACACTGCTTTACCACTTACAAAGTTTTCCCCCTGCATGTGGGGACTGGGGCTCGAACCTGGGTCCTTGTGCATTGTAACGTGCATTCAACCAGGTGTGGCACTACCCTGCCCCTTAATTATAATTTCTTTGATGCTTCAGGTTCCTCATTTACAAAGTGGATAAAGTTATTATACTTAGCTCATAGGAAAATTTGAGTATTAAATTTAGTAATATATATAAAGTATACTATCTACAACATAGTATCTACTTATTTTTAGCTTCCCAATTATTCGTGCTATTTGTATCTATTATGTTGACACACCCCATACTGTATACTTTTTTTCTAGATTAGCTGCTTTATTCTTCACAGCCACAATATATATTTTCTAGACAGGATAAAAGCTCAGAGAAGACCCAGAGCTTACCAATTCACACAGTAAATTGCAACACCAGAATATGAATCCTGTTTTCTGAGCAGCTGAAAGTCCACATCTTTCAAGATTATCCTAAGTTGCAGTAGAGAAAATGAAAAGAATAGGAGCTCTACTTGAAATAAAACATATGAAGTGTATATATACTTACTACTAAATTCTGAGTTTTAGCTCCCCAGAGTAATGATAGATTTACCAAAGAGTTTCATGTTTAGGTTGTAGGGAGACAGAATAACCTGGAAAGCAATGATTATTTGCATAAGGTTTAAAACAAGCTTTTATCTTTGTGGAAAATGTCATCTAAAATTCACATTCAACTTTAGTAATAATCAAACTCACATAACATCTAGTATACTCCTAGCTTTAATTTAATCCATATAGGAGACTTGCTTACCCTATTATCTTATGTGTACTCTGTATTATTATTATTATTATTATTATTATTATTGTTATTATTATTATTGTTATTTTGCCTCCAAGGTTATTTCTGGGGCTCGGTGTTGGTACTATGAATCCACTACTCCTGGTGGCCATTTTTTCCTTTTCTTTTTCTTTTTATTTGATAGGACAGAGAGAAATTGAGGGGGATGAGTAAAGAGGGAGAGAGAAAAGACATTTGTAGATCTGCTTCACCGCTTGTGAAGTGTCCCTGCTGCAAGTGGGAAGTGGAGGCTCGAACCGGGGTCTTTGCGAGGGTCCTTCAGCTTAGTACTATGTGCGCTTCACCAGGTGTGCCACTGCCCAGCCTCCATCATTATCTTTTCAATTCAATTACATGTTCATGGAAGTCAGGGTTCTTGGAAGTGTTTTTACTGTTCGTATGCAGCAAGCAGAGTTCTGTACAGGAACCAAATATATATCATCCCAACAGAGAGAAGTAATGAAGCCTGGCCATGTCTGAAACGCTCACATGCTATCTTGTAAAATAATCCCTAATTAACTGACGGTACCAAGTTCGAGGCATTATTTCTGACAACATCTCCAGGACATGTTGAACTTGAGAACAAGGGCAAGGACTCCAAAAGTACCCTCCAAAGAATTTGTCTTCAATTATATATATATTTTAGGTTTAAATTGTAAGCTCTGAACTTCCACCCTCTGCTCTTAACATAATAAGCACCATTGATGTGGAGGTCAGACATGAAAACCAAAGATGTTTACTGAGGACCCCTGTTCAGACCACCTCTCCCTTCTCCGACATTTCTCTCTTGTATCACCGCAGGTCACTGGTGAAACATAGTGAGTGTAAGCAACTGTAGAACTGGAAAATATTCAGGGAAGGAAGCCCCAGGTCCTCTTCCTAGTTCCACCGCTGCTGCTGCTGGCTGCTGGTATTACATGGTGCTAGTAGTGACCACTGGGACTATCCCAGATGTGAAACCTACACTCAGAGTGTTCGAGGCTTTCGGGATTGCCTTGGAGACAGGCTACGCTCTTCCTTCTTCATGGTTGATGATACGTCTTAATTAACCATATGGCACAAAAATGTAGAGACATCACTTTCCCTCATGCCTGCTCAGAAATTTATATAGCAGGGAGTCGGGCAATCTTCTTCTTCTTCTAGCGTTTGCCCTTCTTCCGTAGCCAGTCAACAGGTCAGGTTGAAAGCTGTCAGGAGCTGCTCGTTGCTGGCTTTGAAAGTGACTGGGATCCATGTGGATTCAGTCGGCTAGGAAGGATCGTCAGTTTCCCCAATGAATGGGTACTCACGGGATGCACCACGAGAAGGTCGATCCAATGCGATAGTGCAGTGCGTTAAGCGCAAGGACCAGCTTAAGGATCCTGGTTCGAGCCCTGGCTCCCCACCTGCAGGGGAATCACTTCACAGGCAGTGAAGTAGGTCTACAGGTGTCTGTCTTTCTCTCCTCCTCTCTGTCTTCCCCTCCTCTCTCCATTTCTCTCTGATCTATCCAGCAACGATGACATCAATAACAACAACAATGACTACAACAAGAAAACAGCAAGGGCAACAAAAGTGAATAAATAAATTAAATAAATAAAAATACAAAAAGAAATTTAAATAGCAGCCAAAGAGGACACAATGTTTAGGAGGGAGAGTCTAAATCATCACTGTTTTGAGTGAGCAAATTGGTGGGCAAAGGTGGACACAGGGCTGGGGTGTGTTTGTGTGTGTGTGTGTGTGTATGTGTGTGAAGAGTGGGGTGGGGATAGGAAGAATGCCAGAATCTTGTGCTGGGTAAAGTCCTGTGTAGTGAGGGGGAAAAAATCTAGGCTAAGAATCATGTTCCATTTCTTTTTCTTTCCATCAGGGTTATTGCTGGGGCTGGGTACACTACAAATCCACTGCTTCCACTGGCAGTTTTTTTTTTCTATTTTTTGGGGGGGTTGGGGTGGGCAGGACATAGAGAAATTGAGAGGAGGAGGAAGATAGAGAGGGGGAGAGAAAGATAGACACCTGCAGACCTGCTTCACTGCTCATGAAACATTCCCTTTGCAAGTGGGGAATAAGGGCTCGAACCCATGTCCTTGTTCATGGTGATGTGTGCCCTTAACCAGGTGCGCCACTGCCCGGGCTCCCTGCCTCTTCATAATAATACTGATCTCATTAATAATAGTTAAATATTAATTGCACTTTTAAGGGTAGTGGGCACTGTGCTGATTGTGTTGTCATATTGTAGTCTGCTAACCACCATAATATGCAGATTTTATTACTCTAATCACTTTATATATGAGACTAGGTCACTGGAGTTCAAGTCATAGAACTAATTAAGTGTAACTGCCAAGATGTAAACCCAAAGGGGCTGACTCCATCACATATCCTACTCTGTCCGCCTCTAGACTGTAGCTAGGTTAAGTCATTTAAGCTCTCTGAGCCTCAGTCTTTTCATCTTTCCAATGGGACTGAAAACGCCTGCCTCAGCTACCTCAGCCAGAGTGAATACGGAGGTGAATTGAAGGAAGATGCATGTTCTAAAGAGTCAAAACACATACTGCAAATCTAATTGCTATTTCCCAATGGGATGATTTGCATTTTTATCAACAGAGGTGATGTAGTAGAGACAGAATGAGAACAAAGTTTCTGATCCAAGCAGAGGTAAGGCTTCCATAATTTAGCTGAAGTACTGATCTGTTTGATTGCAAGCCTCTTTAAAGTATTTTCTTTCCACATAAATCCCAACACTGCAGAGTGGCTCAGATCTGTGTACTCCTTTCCATTAGGAGATGAAATTCATGGATGTTAGAAGGACTTCATAGCCAATCTGCTTAATGTTCATAATGAACCCTAGAGAAATGGTCACACTCTTTCTGGGATCCTGACAATTCATTAGAACATGCATTTCTGCTCAAGGGCTACTGAGCAGAAGGGAATATTGTCGTTACAACATGCTCACTATTAGGTAACAGAGTAATTTCAATTAATGGCATTATACACACATAATCAGCGCCGTCCCAAAAACCTGGCAACTCCAATCAGGAACATCATCACAAGCCCTCTTGTGGGCCTCTCCAGGACCTTGCCCTCACTGTAGAGCAGCAACGGTAAGGACTGCCCCACTCTCGGAAGGGAGGCTGGGTCAATCTACTCTGCCACTCAAGGAAGACAGGTCCTAAAATGAGTGCAGCCTAGAATGTTTCCAGCTGAGACCACGGACTGTGAGCTCAGACTGACAGGGACGCAGAGCTCCCACAGGCCTCTGTGCCACATAGGAATAGATATTGGCTCTAGGTCAGGGCAATGGAGTAAATAGTTAATGGCATTTGTATACGTTTCTCATATTTGGTAACAACTCTCCGCCCTCATCCAGCTCTCTAGTCCTCGTCTCAACTCTGACACCGTCTTTCCAGACAATACTTCCCAGGTAATATTTTTAGTCCACTAGCATGTTCACTATCAGGCTCAAGCAAAAATGACTAAAGTCATGGGCCACATGGAATATACCTAAAATAGACTTTCTAGCTTCTTCCCATACGAAGACCTTTAATTTCATCTATCCCTACCTTTGGGTTCCTGTTTATTGAACAGTTCATTTGGCAGGGATAGATAACATAGTGGTTATGCAAAGAGACTCTTGCTGGAGACTCCAAAGTCCCAGGTTCAATCCCACCACCACCATAAGCCAGAGCTGAACAGTGCTTTGGTAAATAAAATAAAATAAAATAAAATAAAATAAAATAAAATAAAATTTGTCCTACTTTATATCTTCCTACCTTTCAGCCACCAAATTTTGCAAACATCACTTTGATGCTTTGATGCCATCCTGTCTTCCCTGGGCAGAAGATCTCATCAGTGAGTCCCAAAGTCTCACCTCATCAGAGCCTACCCTACTGGGGGTATGGATCAACCTGCCAACATCTATGCCCAGCAGAGAAGAATTTACAGAAGCCAGACCTTCCACCTTCTGCACCCCATAAAGAATTTTGATCTTTATTTTGCTCCCAGAGGGATAAAGAATAGGGAAGTTTCCAATGGAGGGGATGTGATATGGAACTCTGGTGGTGGAAACTATGGAATTATACCCTTGTTTTCTTATAATCTTGTCAATTATTATTATATCACTAATAAAAAATTTTAAAGAGGATATGCCAACTCCAAACCTTTTAGAATTAAAACATTCACATTTTAAAAATGAGTACTGTGGCCATGGAGGTGGTTCAACAAGTAAAGTGCATGACTTGAATGTGCACCAGGCTGTACCCCCAGCTGTGTATGCCAGGGCAGTACTCTGTTCTCTGTCATATATATATATATATATATATGTGTGTGTGTGTGTGTGTGTGTGTGTGTGTGTGTGTGTGTGTGTGTGTATGTGTGTGTGTGTGTGTATGTGTATGTGTATATATATATCATTATTAGACAAGAGCCCATGGAAAATTCAAGAAGGGGAACTCCAGAACCATCTTTTTATCTCTCTTTTTTGGACTTCATGAAATGAGACACTGAAAGAATGGCAAAAATAACCATCTGTTCTTTTCGTCAAAGACTCAGAAATCCTAGAGATGGAAGATACCTTAACAAACATCTTCTTTGGCTTGTCCTCTGTTTTAATCTTCTCAGCACACAGTTTTCTCTCAGAAAATGGTAACTCGAGTAGATTATTAGCCCAAACTAGAAAAACCATATCTGGTGTGTGTATGTGTGTGTGTGTGTGTGTGTGTGTGTGTGTGTGTGTGTGTATACATACATCCCAGCTGAAATGGGGTGAGTTTGATTCTTTCCAATTCATGCCAATTGCCTGGGAGCTGATACTTATAGAGACTGTGGAGGAATCATGAATGAACAGGTAGGTAAACTAGAGAACATGTGAAAACATAGGGGTGGGTCAGCCTCACTTCCAAATGCCAGGAGAAGTTCATTGCATACGTTGTGCAGTAAGCACTTGCTCTGTCACAAGCACTCTGCTGGGTGTGTGGGATGCTTCAGTGAACAAAAGTCCTTATCCACTGTAGTTTACAGTCTGATAATTCTGAATTTAGGTCCAAAAATCAGAAAAGAGAAACCTTAGTTTGTAGTATCTTCCTAGATTTTCATCCAGAATCATATTCAGGTCACCCACACTTTGGTACAAAGATTCTTAGGAGAAAAGGAGAAACATTATACATGATGTCCAAGGAAGAGTTCCAGTTACCTCACAGGAGTTCCTGTGGAGGACGTGGAGAGGAGTTTAACAAGCCTTGGATCATTGCTACTGTGTATCTTCAGTTATCTCTGTCTCTCCCTGTCTGTCTATATCTCTGTCTCTTACCCTGTATCAAAAAGAATGGGAAAAAACGGTTACTGGGAGTTGTAGAATTGTGCAGGCACCAAGCCCCAGTATACCTCTGTTGGCTAAATAAATAAATTGAAAGAAAAGAGAAAGCAACTTTATTAAATGCCTAAATTTCTCTAGTAACACATTCTGGCATTTAAAAGTTTCTTTTTACAAGATATTCTTCGGAGATAGAAAATATCCTCCTCTATAGTGATGTATTTTTTATTTTGTTTCCTTAGGAGGCATGTCATGTCCTGATTTTCTCGGTATGAACCAGTCACAACTTCTTGGAATATAGCCCTTGACCTCTTCTACCTATAGTGGAAAAATCTAGATTATTATAGCCTGTTCTCAGAATGTTTGCTTTCTGAGTTTTTATTAACCACACTAACCTCTCACTTCTCATTGTTACAAAGATTAATGAGGCATTTTGTGTGGTGCTCTGCCTTCCAAAAGTCCCTCCCATACAGATATTTTCTGGTGGAATTCTAAAGATCACCCTAAGATATTTTAAAAGTTCATCTCACCCACTGACTGCAGAAATCAAGTGAGACCCAGAAAGACCAAGTGACTTACCTTAGGACACACAGCGCTAGGAAGGCAGGGTTGGCATTGTTAGTCTAGTCTCCCGATACTGATGTTGAGAGGTCTGTGTATCTAATGCAAGTCTAAACTACTCACTGGGAAGTCCCAGGCATGTGGACACTTGTGAAATCCCTCAGATACATTGATGGCTGGTGGCCAGTGAACATTCAGGTCATGTGTCTTCTTCCCCAGGTAGTGACCCTGTTCTGCAGTCTTACAGCATGTTACTTTTGAGGGGCAACAGTTGGTAGCATAAAGTTCAATAACAACAAACAACCAAAAATATGCCAGCCTTCTATGTCCTATAAAGCACTTTGGGGCCACTAGGCTCTGTCACTGTGGTATTCATTTGCCCCACTTCTGTGAGGTTGGCACTGACTCACTGATTATCACCCTCTGGGTTATCGGCCTGTGGTGCAATCATAAGAGATTCTCATCTATGTGGGGTGGCCTAAATGTGTTTGGGTCTCAACTGGGGTGACCAGCCTGACCGGGGGTGGGGGGGAGACAGATTTGTGAGCTTCAGCAGCAGAAAGTCTTAGTGTTTTTTTTTTCCCTTTTGTTGCCCTTTTTTTTTAATTGTTGTAGTTATTATTGTTGTTATTGATGTCATTGTTGGATAGGACAGAGAGAAATCGAGAGAGGAGGGGAAGACAGAGAGGGAGAGAGAAAGATAGACACCTGCAGACCTGCTCCACCTCTTGTGAAGCAACTCCCCTGCAGGCCGGGGGCTCAAACCAGGATCCTTATGCCCATCCTTGCACTTTGTGCCACATGCACTTAACCCGCTGCACTAGCGCCCGACTCCCCGGTTTTATTTTTTTAGGACTGAACTCATCCATGCTATGGTCTACTCAGAAATCTCTGAACCACCATAGTAGCTTTAGGTGAGGTAGTCTGTGTTATGTGGCTAAAACGAGGCCCAAGTTTTTGGCTTGTTTGTCTAATAGTGACATCCTATCCTCATTTTTCATTCTTGCTTGGAGGTGGTTAATGCAATGAAAGACACTGGCTTGAATTGGCCAGTAACCGGATTAGTCAACCTTCTAGTCTGAGTAGATAGAATTTTAGTCTCAGTCTTCTACAGTGAAACAATATGACAACATAGAAAACACTCTTTTCAAAAATTAACTTTGAGAAATGTGCGTGGCCCTGGCTGGAGCCGGGTCCCCACCACATTGAAGGAAACTTTGGTGACTTGATATCTCTATCTCTCTATCTACTCCTCTGTCTCTACCTTAAAAAGATAACTTTGATGGTGAACTGACTACACGTTACAAGAAAAACAGATCCATATTCCCTAACACAACCTTCAAATCTTTGCCCACTAGTCTTCTACCCCTCTAACCATATTTTCCTTCTTTTTTGCACCTTGACAGATCTCAACTACCTTTTAAATATCCCTTAGCTCTTTCCCAAACCAAAGTCTATATATACGCTACTCCTGTTATTTGAAATGATTTTAAGTCCTGACCTTTGAATCCTTCATTGCCTAGTCCTTCTGTTATAGACCAAATGTCTATGTCTCTCCACCCTCAAATATCTCCCCAATTCATATATGAGATCCTAATGGCGCAGTACATTAAAGCATGGGACTCTCAAGTACGAGGTCCTGAGTTCAGTCCCCGACAGCCCATGTACCAGAGTGATGTCTGGTTCTTTCTCCTTCTATCTTTCTCATTAATAAATAAATAATTTTTTTTTTTAAAAAGAACCTGATATTTACTGCAGGATGAAAGTTAGGAGGTGCTTAGGCTGTCAAGGTAAATGAGATTATGGTCTTCTTAAAAGAGACCCCAGTGGAAGCTTCACAAGTGGTGGAACAGGGGTCCAGGTGTCTGTTTTTCTCTTTTTATCTCCCTCTCCCTCTCAATTTCTCTATCCTACAAAATTCAAAATAATAAATAAAAAAACAGACCTCAGAGATGTCTATCTCTTGCCCTTTCTGCCAGGTGAGAATACAGTGAAGAGACAGATATGTGAACCAGAATTGGTCTCTTACCAGACACTAAGTCTTCCAGTACTGAATCTTGAACTTCCTAGTCTCCCAGACTGTAAGAAATAATTTCCTGATGTGCTTCAGAAGCTCAGTTAATAATTCCCTATTATAACAGCCTCACTGTTTATGCAGGTCCCAGAATATGCCTTCTCTCCCTAGTCCTCCTCCTCCTTCATCACCTTGTTCACCACTGTGCTGTATATTCTTATGCAGGCTCCATGAGGGTAGTGAACATACCTACCTTGGCACCTCCACATGTTCAGCATGAAGTACACTGGTATAATTCATATATTCTCTAAGTATCTGCTGAATGAGGGCAATGAATGGCTAGTGGCCAAGCAGGGTTGGGAACCACTGTTCTAGTATGGTCTCCACCCTGACCCCCCTTATAGCATATCTGTAAATAGGGGTTTTAGCCCATGTGATATCTGACATATAAAGCCCCACGTTGCTCTGTTAGTCTATTATTTGTGTTTGCCTTTTTTTTTTTTTCTGCTAGGACTTCACTACCCTGGGCCAACTTTTTTGGGGGGTGGAGAGAGGAAGAGAGAGAGAGAGATCACTGCATGAAACTTCCTCCAACTGTGGAGGCTGGGTTCAAACCAGGACACAGACATGATAAACCAGAGACATGATATACTATCCAGGTAAGCTATCTTGCTGGCCAAAAGGACAAAGGGGAAACCAAGAGCTATTGTCCCAACATTATCCCAGGCATGCCTGTGATTTCCTAAGTAAAGGAGAATCTCAAATTTAGATAAACAAAAACAGATTATATATGTAATTATATATATGCATATATATATATAATTTCCAGTCTTAAGAGTTTTGCTGGGGAGTCAGGCTATAGCGCAGCGGGTTAAGCGCAGGTGGCGCAAAGCACAAGGACTGGCATAAGGATCCCGGTTCGAACCCCGGCTCCCCACCTGCAGGGGAGTAGCTTCACAGGCGGTGAAGCAGGTCTGCAGGTGTCTATCTTTCTCTCCTCCTCTCTGTCTTCCCCTCCTCTCTCCATTTCTCTCTGTCCTATCCAACAACTACAACAACAATAATAACTACAACAATAAAACAACAAGGGCAACAAAAGGGAATAAATAAATAAAATAAATATTTTTTAAAAAAGAGTTTCACTAAAGTTTTTAAATGGTTATTTTATTTAAAATAATAAAGTATAATGGAAATGAAATACTTAATAAGAGGAAAATAAATCATTTTTCCTACATAATTAAAATATAGAAACTTAAAGTAACTTGTATTCTTTGGTCTAAGAAGGCAGTTAGCACTACATATTGTTTCTGAATGAATACTGCTAAATTTTAGTAAGTAAATATCATTATTATCAACATTTTATTTTGAATGTGCTCATGAAACTCTGGTAGATTTATCTGAATTTCAATGATGTATTTTAATTTGACATATTGAAATGAAGCTAAAGTTTACATACATTTTAGAAAACCAGAACACAAGTTGATTAAGAATAGGCTGACTTAATTTGGGCCTGATTATTTAAGCACACACAAAATAAATTAATAAGGTAATAAGAAAATATCTTTGCAAGGAAAGAAGTCAATTTTTTATTGTCATTCCTAAAGTATCTTGTATATCAGTTACAAAGTATCACCAACAGTTACACACATATCCTCTCTAGAATTCAGGGACCAATACCATCAAAATATAATCTTATCAGTAATTTTTAGACCTGGTAGATGGCAAATTCTTTGTTAGAGGTGACAGATAATTAAAGATGAATCAGACGGAATACCCCTGCCTCCCTAACCCACTTGTCTAGGAGAAAGGTAAGGCAGGAAAACAAACAAACTGCATGGAAGGCATTTTCATGTGCCTCAAACCTGTTGCTTTACAAGACACAGATGACATGTTGCTGTGGAATGCCAAGAAGAGACACTGGTGGTAGTTACAAGCAGATCAGGCAGAGCAGACTCTGGCAAGCTACTCTTAGTTCTGAGCTGAGTGTAGCCATGCTTTTCTTAGTGCATTACACCTTCCTGTTTTATATCTAGGGCAGTGGTATAGGGGTGAGAGGAACCAGTAAATGTAGATGATAGATAGATGATAGATAGATAGATAGATAGATACCAATAAATAATAAAGGAAATGATTTTTTTTTAACTGCCAACAGGGTTGTAGCTGGGATTAGGTATCACATGACAAATTCATGGCTTACAGCAGCCATTTTTCTCCTTTTACTCTTTCTTTCTTTCTTTCTTTCTTTCTTTCTTCACTTCTTCCTTTATTTCTTTCTTTCTCTCTCCTTCTTTTATATTCTTTATTTATTGGATAGTGACAGCAGAAGTCGGAAGGGAAGGGGGTAGGGAAGAGGGAGAAGACAGAGAGACACCAGCAGCCTTGCTTTACCACTCACAAAGCTTTCCTCCTGCAGGTGGGGGCCTGGGTCTCAAACCTGGGTCCTTAAACATTGTAATATGTGCACTCAACCAGGCATACCACCACCTGCCCCCCCTTTTTCTTTCTTTTTTTTTTTTCATATGGCAGAGAGGAATTGAGAGGGGCAGAGGAGGTATAGAGGGAGAATGAGAGATGCCTGCCACACCGTTTCATCACTCACAAAGCTTCTTCCCTATAGATGGAGGCTGGGGACTTGAACCTAGGTCCTAGCACATGGTCATGTGTGCACTTAACCTGATTCTGGGCAATTACAGACTAATAAAACATTTGGCTACTCTACTTTGAACCCATAAGTAAAAATCGCATGGTTAATTATCATGTTTTTTTTTTCTTTTAAGATTTTATTTATTTATTCATGAGAAAGATAGGAAGAGAGAAAGAACCAGACATCACTCTGGTATATATGCTGTCAGGGATTGAACTCAGGACCTCATGCTTGAGAAGCCAATGCTTTATCCATTACATCACCTCCCGGACCACATCATCTCTGGTTTTATGAACAAAGATTATTGAACAGAAGAAAAAGAGCTGCATTTGCACACTGAACTGAAAAACGAAAGAGTCTGCATTTAGAAGCAGCTGGGCCTTCTTTCACCAAAGTTCTCTGAGAGTAACTTCACAAATACCTCACCACAAACTGATCATGTGACCCTGTGAACAGAGAAAGTGGATAGGAATAATAATAATAACAATAATAATAAATGATAGGTGGAACCAAACCCCTATGTAGTCTAGCGGGTGCTCCAGGGCAAGAAAGGCTTCTGAAAGGAGGGTTTTTCCATCACCAAGACCTGACCCTAATCTCCTCCACTGTTGCCCTCTCTGACTGACTGATCAACTTGAGTCCTTGAGTTGGCTGCAATGTATAGACAGCTCTCCTGGACTCCACAGAACTCATTAGAAATGAAACTTGAGGAACAGTCAGCCTGCATATGTCAGTTGATCCTATCTACTTGGCCCTCAACATGACTTCTGGATGAATTAAAAACAGAAAATCCATTCTGGTAGTGACCAAAGAGGCATCATTAAAGTATGCTGGTCTCTTTCCCTTATCCAGCTTTTGTAGTCCTTACTTTGTCTGACAAGGTTAGCCTAGGAGTGACTGAGAGAAGTGAAATAGGAAGTAGGTGAGGAGGATATCTAGGTCTAAGTAGAAGCTATTTAGGTACTTTATGGTGCCTTTTAAGGTCTTTCTACTTGCTTGCTGCATTTATTGACTCACTGCAGACTGTTGTGCACTTTCGCTTTAAAGTATATAGTTTCCCCTAACTTATGGTACATATGCCCTATCTCATGGGCCTTGATCTGATATATGTAGGTTTTGAGGCTTTGTTAGGAAGTGCACCAACCAAAATGGAATTAAGGAGTCCTATGAGCTAGAAAAGCTCTCACCAGAGTAATGAAGCCGGAGGGCTGACATTCCACATAGTCCAGAATGAAACATGCCGATGTGGTACTGGATGCACTGATTAGGTTGGGATCAACAGATACAGTATCAATTGGTATGCATTGAGACATCACTCAGGGCCCTAGTCAGGGAGTCCTGGGTTCCCACACACACATGATGGGCCTAGACTTCTAACAGATCCCTCTCGCCACTGTCACTGGTCATCTGCATCAGGAACAACATAATGGGCCCCTTTGTGGGCCCCTACAGGACCTTGCCCTGAATGTGAATCAGTGATGGTAGAGACTATTCCATTCTCAGAAGGGAGGTAGAGCACCATACTCTACCTAATTTCAGGAAGATGGGCCCTGAATTAGTGCAGCCTAGAGTGTTCCTAGCCATGACCACAGAATTCAAGCTCAGATCTACAGGGATGCAGAGGTTACCAGATCAAATTGAGGAGGTTTATAGTTAACAATATTCTTACACTTTTACCATATTTGCGAGCTACTTTCTTCCCTGACCCAGCTTTCGAGTCCTTTTTCCAACTATGACACCATCTCCCCATACAATGGGTCCACCTGCATGGTGGGCCTAGACCTCTAACAGATCCCTTTCTCCACTGTCATTGGTCATCTCCATCAAGAAGAACATAATGTACCCCTTTGTGGACCCCTACAGGACCTTGCCCTGAATGTGAATCAATGATGGTAGGGACTGACCCATTCTCAGAAGGGAGGTAGAGCAGAATACCGTCAGGCTCAGTCAAAAACTAGTCTAGTCAGGGGCCCCTTGGAATATACCTAAAATATATCTGCTAGCTTTTTACAAAATGGAGTCCCCCCAAATCTCATATGCAATAATCTTGCTGTTAGGTTCCTGATTATTTAATGATTTTTTTGGCTTTATATCTTAAAGCTTTTTAGTCACCAGGTTCCAGATGCTACTATGATGCCAACCTGACTTCTCTGGGCAAATGACCCCACCAATGGCCCTGGATCCCAGCCTCCCCAGAGCCCTGCCTCCCCAGAGCCCTGCCCCACTAGGGAAAGAGAGAAGCAGGCTGGGAGTATGGATTGACCTATTAATGCCCATGTTCAGCGGGAAAGCAATTACAGAAGCCAGACCTTCTACCTTCTGCACTCCAAAATGACCCTGGGCCCATACTCCCAGAGTGTTAAAGAACAGGAAAGCTATCAGGGAAGGGGATGGGTAGGAATGGTGGTAGGAATTTTGTGGAATTATACCCCTTGTCCTATGGTCTAGTCAATATTTCCATCTTATAAATTTTAAAAAATGAAAAGTGAAAAAAAAACACCCATTATGTGTGTGAGGGGTAAACTTCAGGTATTGGAGCAGGATGGCAGAGGATCTAGTGGGGTTCGTATTGTTGTGTGGAAAAATGAGAAAAGTTATGCATGTACAAACTATTGTATTTACTGTCGACTGTACATTAATCCCCCAATAAGGAATTTTTTTTTTTTTTTAAGAAAAGCCTGAGTAAAAGATGGGAGGAGAGGGAATAAATTCCTGATTGCAGCTCCTTCAGCCAAGTATGGAACTCCACCTGCTACAAAATAGGCTTTGCCAAAGAGTGAGTGCACACAGAATGGATGTTTTTTTTCACTTTTCATTAAGTCCTCTTGACTGATTGCTACTCTGAGCACTAAGGAATGTCCATCCCTATCTTTTAAAATTTTATTTATTTTAAGGTCTATCATGTCAGATATGAACATAGCTGTTCCTGAACTTTTTGTGTGGTCCATTGGCTTGTATGATAGTTTTCCATCCTTTCACTTTGAGTCTGTGTTTGTCTTATTGAGTTACATGGGGTTCCTGAAGACAACGTATGGTTGGGTTGTGTTTTCTGATCCATCTTCCTACTTAGTTCTATTTAATAGGTGGATTCAGGCCAATGACATTTATTGATATTAAAGACATTTTAATGCCATTATTGTATATTTTTAGAGTGTTCTGATATATGGCGTATTTATAGTGGTCTGACTGTTTATAGGAGACCTTTCAGAACTTCTTTCAGGGAAGGCTTGGTGATAATTGATTCCTTCAATTTTTGCTTGTCTGAGAAGGTTTTTATGCCTCCATCTAGTCTGAATGACAGTCTAGCAGGATACAGTAGTCTTGGTTGAAAGCCTTTCTCATTGAGTACTTGATAGATATCTTGCCATTCTCTTCTGGCCTGTAGTCCCTGTGTGGAGAAATTTGCTGCTAATCTTATGGGTTTTCCTCTATAAGTGACTCTATTTTTCTCTTGCAGCCTTCAGGATCTTTTCTTTTTCCTTATTCCTTTTCATTCTAACTATAATGTGTCTTGGTGTCTTTAAGTATGGGTTATTTCTGTTTGAGACCCTCTGGGCTTCTTGAACTTTATGTCTTTTATCTTGTCTAGAGCAGAGAATTTCTCAGCTATTATGTCCTCTAGAATGCTTTCTTCCCCTCCCCCTCTTTCTCCCTCTGGCAAGCCAATAATGTGTATATTACTTCTTTTGAAGTCATCCCATATGTCTCTGTTGTTGTTTTCAGTATCTCTTAATCTCTTTTTGAAGTCTCTTACTTCTTAGTTTTCTCTAATTGATCCTCAGTCATGCTAATTCTGTTTTTTGCCTCACTTATTCTATTCTCTTTCCTCTCTGTTGTTTTCTGTAGCTCAGCTAGTTTGTTGCCCTGTTCTGATACTATTTTAGCTTGTTTAGCTAGTTGTGCTCTTAGCTCAGCTATTTCAGCTTTCAGTTCTCTAATTACCTTGAGATAGTGTTTTCTTTTAGTGTCATTTGTTGTTTCTGCATTTCTGATGATAATTCTTTCGAACTCTTTCCTTACTCCTGTGACTAATTCCTCAATTAGCATTTGGATGTTGACCTCATTATTTTATGCTCCTTCCTTTGGGAGGCTTTTGTCTTAGATCATTTCTCAATTGTTTCTCCTTGGTTTAACCATTATTATAGTGTGTTAAGAGGTCCTTCTCCCAGTACTTTTCAGTCCACTGAACACTCTTGCCTGTATTGATTTATGTCTAAGTAAGGTACTTAAATAGTTCACAGTTATGGAAATTACCAGTTGTTTCAATGTTATCTCAATCCCTGAATTGAAGCACAATGGCTGTTACAGCCCCTTTTGTTCTTTTTCTTCCCTGTATGCTATAAGATCTGGTCGACTTTTTACCTATAAGTAGGTTTTTTACCTTAATCACTCACTCCTGACGAAGAGGTCAAGAGGACAAGAGGGTGGAGGAGAGATAGCACAGTATTTATGCAAAGAGACTCCAATACCTCAAAGATCCAAAGCTCTGGGCTCAACTCAGCTTCTCTGCCAGCAGCCAGAGCCAAGCCAGGCAGCACTGCTGGGCCTTGCAAGTTTCTAAATAAGTCCCATTTATAATCTGTATGTTCTGAGGTAATTATTCCATGTTATCATCAGGAGAACAATGTGCAAAGGCTCCCACTATACAGCCCCACCTCTAGACACTGGGGTGTAATCTCCTGAGTTTCGTGGTCAGTTCTTTGCCCCCCCTCACCCCTAATGTCAGCACGGGCCTCCACACTACTGCTCCAGCCTCTGAAGGCAGTTACAGATGGAGACTCACAGTTGTATTTGGTGAGTCTTAGGGGAGTTCTCTCCTCCCTTCTGCAGTCTTTTTTTTTTTGGTAAAACAGACTGGAGGTGGCTCCTCAACTGGCATACTTCCAGACTTTTACCAGCCATTCACTAGTATGGGCTTTAGCCCCAGGGATCTCTCCTTAGGCTACTCTCTGTCCATGAGCCACGTGTGTTTTAACTCACCAGTGACATGGTGGGTTCCCAAAGTAGTCCCAGTCTCATCTTGTTGCAGTCTCAGTTGATCTTTGATATTCCTTGTTCTTTAGAGAAGTTTCTCAACTGGGTAGAGCTGGAGGTCTGGGCAGAGTTGTGGTCTCTGGATGCTCTGGTGATTTTGGTGGGTTCCTAAAGTAGTTCTAGTCCTGTCCTTTTGTGGTCCCAGGTGGTCTCCTTTGATATTCATTATTATGGTCACCAGAAAGAGGACAGACTTTATCTCAATAACAATTAGAGGAACTTTAATAAGTCTCATAATAAGAGCTAACAAGAAAGACAGAGAACCTGTCTCAACCCCTCATGCACAAAGTCTCCATTTGGATAAACTTTTTAAGATCAGAAAATTGATTGTCTAGACATCAGTGAATTAAAAAATAAAAGAATGGCCATTCTGTGGTTCTGTCTTAATGCTTTTAGTTAACTCCTAGAAGTCTATAGCAATAAGTATTACATCTGATGCTATTATAGATAAGATGTGATGGGCACAGATAAAATTAAATGTTAATTGACTTAATTACCCAGCTAATATATTAGGATTTGGTATCTGTATTTTTCTGCTATTGCCATATACTTTGCGGCTCAATAAGAAGATTAAAAACACTTTCTCTTCATCTACTCTAGGTTATTTTTCACTTTGAGTTTGCTAGTTATTAGTCAGAGATGATAATAATAATTTTTCTTAAAGTGAGGGCTGCAGCTAAGAATTTCCAAATTGCAGTGAGTCACTTCTGGAGTAGTCAAGTCATTTAACCCAATGCCTCAGACTCAGATGTTATACCAGGAAGAAGACACTGGATTCCCCGTCTTAACCCCAAGCATTGTACCATGCTCTTTTCACCATGTGGCTTCTCCTTGGCTAGTCAGTGTGAACTACTGTCATCCTTGTAAGCAGGTTTTGGTGAAGCTAAGCTTTGTGTCCCTCAAACCTACAGCTTTCATGCCCACTGCTCTCCATATTATCATGTACACATGATGTCTCTGACTTATGTCTGATAGCAAAACAGTGGCAGACATTCCTATTTGTGCAAGGAAATATGTATAGGCTACTTTATAGACAATCTCTAGTGTAAGAACCTGGGTCATTAGGAGAATCAGCTTCTAGTGCTTCTTCTGCCAATACCACTTGAGTCTTGTAATCTCAGTGTGACTCAGTGCAAGGTTTTCAAACTTTTAATTTTATTCAGTACTTTTCTTTTCTTTGTATTTTTTCTTTTAGTATGTATATTTTTGAAGACTGTGTATTACCATTGCTAAACAGAAACTTGTATCATTTGACATAAATAGCCTCTATTCCCTACCTGCTGAGATGAGCTATGGAGAAATGTGGCAGATGTCTCCTTTTTTTAAATTTTATTTCTCTGGGTGTCTGTTTCCTCTGTCTCCATCCTCTATCACAAAGAAATAAAAAGCAAAAAATGGCTGCCAGGAACAGTGATCTTGCACAGACACTGAGCCCCAGCAATTACTCAGGTGGCAGAAAAATTGAGTTCATACTGATATAAATAAATTGTTAAAAAATGAACATATACATATATCAAATGATATTGCATCCACCGATCACAACCTAACCAACGCAACGACTGCCACCTCAACATGCTTCACCTCAGACTATGTCCAGAGACTTCACGTGTGGAATGACAACCCTTCAGCTTCATTACTCGGGTGAGACCTTTCCTTTTATAGTACACTCTAATTTCATCTCAGGTGGTTCACTTTCTAACAAAGTCCCAAAACCTAGATATACACCAGTTTCTGTGAGAGAGAGCTTATGTTCACACGTATCCATAAACTACTGCAAAATATATACCTGAAAGCAGTACACTAGAGTTTGCAGTGAGTACCTCCCTAACACTTCCTCTCCACTATTCCAAGCTTTGGGTCCATGATTGCTCAACAATTTGTTTGGCTTTGTATGTTAACTCTCTGTTCAATCACCAGGTTCCAGATGCCATCAGGATGCTAGCCAGGCTTCCCTGAATTAAAGACCCCACCAATGTGTCCTGGAGCTCAGCTTCCCCAGAGACACACCCTACTAGGGAAAGAGAGAGGCAGACTGGGAGTATGGACCAACCAGTCAACGCCCATGTTCAGCGGGGAAGCAATTACAGAAGCCAGACCTTCTACCTTCTGCAACCCTCAACGACCCTGGGTCCATGCTCCCAGAGGGCTAGAGAATGAGAAAGCTATCAGGGGAGGGGGTGGGATACGGAGAATGGGTGGTGGGAATTGTGTGGAGTTGTACCCCTCCTACCCTATTGTTTTGTTAATTAATCCTTTCTTAAATAAAAAAAATTTTTTTAAATGAACATATACAAAGGAATAGACCAATTTTTCATGTATAGTAATTTCAAAGTTATGCATATACTTTGCTCTTTAGGATGTAGATGATACTATAAGTGTAGGCTGCCTTAATGGTATGATAGTATACAGAGAAAACCTTAAAGAATCTAGCAGAGAGAGAGACTCTCTCAAAAGCCTAGACCAAGTAGATTAGAAGCATCCAGTAGCACACCTATATACAAGATACTGGATACTGTACAGCAAACCATAACAAAAGGACTTTTCAAAGTTAGCCCAATTACCAAATAATGTGATGATAACATTAACTATCGATTGTCTTTTTGAACCCTAAGACAGCAGGAACCTCACATCTCCGCTATAGAGCCCCTACTTCCCCCAGTCCTGGAACCCTTGGATAGGGCCCACTTTCCCGTATGCATCTCCCAATCCAAACCAAATAATATTGCATCCGCCGATCACAACCTAACCAACGCAACGATTGCCACCTCAACATGCTTCACCTCAGACTGTGTCCAGAGACTTCACGTGTGGAATGACAACCCTTCAGCTTCATTACTCGGGTGAGACCTTTCCTTTTATAGTACACTCTAATTTCATCTCAGGGAATTGTGTGGAGTTGTACCCCTCCTACCTTATGTTTTTGTTCATTAATCCTTTCTTAAATAAAAATTTTAAAAAAAAAGAATCTAGCAGAAAGCTCCTGGAAATTATCAGGCAATATAATAAGGTGTCAAGCCATAAAAATAGCATTAAAAAGCTGGTGATATTCTTTTATGCAAACACCAAGTCGGAAAAAAATCCTGAAATCAGTCCCATTCACTATAGCAACATAAAACAATAAAATATCTACAATTAAACCTAACAAAAGAAATGAAAGACCTATATAGTGAATTGCGAGTCACTTTTCAATAGAAATAGAAAAACACAAAGTAGAAAGATATTCCATATTCATGGACTGGAAGAATTATCATCATCAAAATTGATATTCTACCCAGAACTATAGACAAACTCAATGCAATTCCCATTAAGGTCTCACGAATTTTAAAAAAAAATTTATTTATAAAATGGAAACACTGACAAGACCATAGGGTAAGAGGGGTACAGTTCTGGTCAGTTCCCACCACCAGAACTCCATATCCCATCCCCTCCCCTGATAGCTTTCCTATTCTTTATCCCTTTGGGAGCATGGACCCAGGGTCATTGTGGGATGCAGAAGGTGGAAGGTCTGGCTTCTGCAATTGCTTCCCCACTGAACATGGGCATTAGCAGGTCTATCCATACTCCAGCCTGTCTCTCTCTTTCCCTAGTGGGGCAGAGCTCTGGGGCAGTGGGGCTCTAGGATACATTGGTGGGATCGTCTGCCCAGGGAAGTCAAGTGGATATGGTAGCGTCTGGAAACTGGAGGCTGAAAGAAGAGTTAACATATAAAGCTAAACAAATTTTAGACTAATCGTGAACCTAAAGGCTGGAATACTGAAGATGAAGATTTGGGGTCTCCATTCTGGAAATAGCTAGTAGTCCTATTTTAGGTATATTCCAAAGGGCCCATGACATTATTAGTTTTTGCCTGAGCCTGACATGTAATGCGCAGGTGGATCTAAGTTATTGTTGAGGGGGATGGTGTTATGGCTTGAAAAAGGGCTAGAAAACTTGATTAGGGTAGAGAGTAGTTCCCAAATATGGGACAAGTATACAAATATTGTTGAATATAAATCCCATCTATTTGATCTGATCTGGAACCCATTATTTAGCTTAGGAGTCTATGTGACCTCTGCATCCCTGGAGATCTGCATTCACATTCTGTGGTCATGAATAGGAACATTCCAAGTTGTAACAATTTCAGGACCTATCTTCCTCAGGTGGTAGGTAAAATATGTTATCCAGCCTCCCTTCAGAGGATGGAACAGTTTCTACCATTGTTGATCCACATTGAGGGCAGGGTCCTATGTGGGCCCCCCAAAAGGGTCCATTATGTTGTTCCTGATGGTCTAGATGACCAGATGACAATGGAGAGAGGGATCTATTTGAGGTGTAGGCCCATCATGTCTATTTGGGAATCTCAGGACTCCCCGACTAGGACCTCAGATGATGGGGTGGCCTGATAATGACTGAAGAGTCATTGTTAAAGTATGCCAGTCTCCTGCCCTCATTCAGCTTTTGCAGTCCTTACTTTTACAAGGTTAGCTTTGGAGTGACTGAGGGAAGTGTAATAGGAAGTAGGTGAGAATATCTAGGTCTTAGTAGAAACTATTTCATTAAGTACTTAATGGTATCTTTTTAGGTCTTTCTATTTGCTTGTTGCATATACTGACTGACTTACTGAAGACTATAGTGCACTTTTGCTTCCAGGTATATATTTTGCCTTAATTTATGGATACATATGTATCTCATGGGACCTGGTCTATATCTAGGTTTGGGGGCTTTGTTAGGAAGTGAACCACATGAAATGGAATTAAGGAGTCCTATGAGAAAGGAAAAGTCTCACTGGAGTAATGAAGCTGAAGGATTGACATTCCATGACTGACATCTCTGGACACAATCCAAAGTGAAGCATGCCAAGGTGGTACTAATTGCATTGATTATTTTGGGATCAGTAGATGTAGTATCAGTTGATATGAATTGAGAGAATCATGCAGGGAAGTGAGACACACCCTAGATATTCCAGGACTCTGAGAAATATGGGCTTTATAAAGTTTCCTACTGTCTTAGGGTTTAAGAAGGCAATAGATAGTTATTGCTATAATCAAATTATTTGGCAATAGGGTTAATTTGAAAATCCCATTGTTAGAATTTTCTGTATCATACATGACCTCACCATAATTTTATGTCCTTTGATATCACTTATATATAGCTGTATCTTATAGAGTAACACCACTGGTTCCTTCTGTTCTTCCTGGTCTAAGCTTTTAGGAGAGTCAACATTTCAAAGCACAAGTCATTATTAGAAACGTATTAACAATTTGAGCCCACTGTTAAAATTCAGTCTGATTATGCATTTGAAGTCTTAAGTGCTTAGATTGAAGGAACATATACTCAGCCTATGATCTATGTATTAAAAGGTTTGAGATATTCAATCAATTTTCCCCTCATATTAATTAGTGATTTATCAGACTACAAGTTAGTAGGAGTGTGCATTAACACCATTCCCACCACCAAAGGACAGTGTCCTGATCCCCCTTCCCCCCAGTGAAGCTGAACATCTACTCCACACAGAGATTTGACTTTGTTGCCCTACTCCAAACTCAGTCAGATCCTGCTTTGAGTTTCCCTTTCTGTCCTTCATTTTCAACTTCTGTTTATAAGTGGTATCATCCCATACTCATCTTTGTCTTTCTGACTTAGCTCAGGTTTATTCCTAGGCATTTTTATTGATCTTGCTGTGACTGTGAATGGGAGTGATTTCTGGATTTCCTCTTCTTTGGATTTAGTATTTGCATAAAGAAATGCCACTGATTATTGTACATTGATTTTGTAGCCTGACACCTTGCTATATTGCCTAATGATTTCCAGTAGCTTTCTGCAGGATTCTTTAGGTCTTTCCATGTATACTATCATATCATCTGCAAATAGTGAGAACTTGAATTCTTCCCTTCCAATCTGTATTCCTTTGATTTCGTTCTTTTGCCTGATTGCTGTAGGGAGAAGTTCCATTACTATGTTGAAAATTAGTTATGACAATAGACAGCCCTATCTAGTCCTTGATCTGAGAGGGATGCTTTCAGCTTCTGTCCATTGAGTATGATGTTGGCTGTAAGTTTGCTGTATATGGACTCCACTATCTTGAGGAATTTTCCATCTACTCCCATATTTTGTAGTGTTTTGAGCATGAATGGGTATTGAATTTTGTCAAATGCTTTCTCTACATCTATTGAGATAATCATGTGGTTTTTAAATTTTTTAATATTAAATTATTTATTCCCTTTTGTTGCCCTTCTTGTTTTTATTGTTATAGTCATTGATGTTGTTGTCATTGATGTCATTCATTGTTGGATAGGACAGAGAGAAATGGAGAGAGGAGGGGAAGACAGAGGAGGGAGAGAAAGATAGACACCTGCAGACCAGCTTCACCGCCTGTGAAGCGATTCCCCTACAGGTGGGGAGCCAGCGGCTTGAATCAGGACCCTTATGTTGGTCCTTGAGCTTTGCACCACCTGCGCTTAACCCACAGGTTTTAGCGCATGCTGCGCTACCTCCTGACTCCCCAATCATGGATTTTTGGTGAAAGACTTGCATACTTAAATCTATGAGTTACTATTTAAATAAATAGAAAATGATACCAAGAAATGGAAAGACATCCTATGCTCTTGGATTGGAAGCAAAACAAATGTTCTCTCCAGAGCCATAAACAAATTTAATGAGATACTCATCACAGTTTTGGTTTTTGATTTTGCTTTTATTGCTGTAGTGAATGAAATTGATTGACTTACACATATTGAACCAGCCTTCCATTCCTGGAATAAATCTCACTTGGTCATGATGAACATTCCTTTTGACAGACTGTTATATCCGGTTGGCTAGGATCTTGTTCAATATTTTAGCATATATGTTCATCAGAGAGATTGGTCTATAGTTTTCCTTTTTTGTTGTTTCCCTTCCTGCTTTTGGTATCAGGGTGATGTTGGCTTCACAGAAGGTGGAATGAAGTGTTCCTGTTTCTTCGATCTTTTGGAAGAGCTTTAGAAGTATAGGTACTAACTGTTTCCTGAAGGTTTCATAGAATTTGTTTGTAAAGCCATCCTGGAATTTTGTTGTTAGGAAGATTCTTAATAACTGTTTTAATACTTTTTGATAGGTGAATTTAGGTTCTGTAGTTCTTCCTTGTTCCATTTTGGAAGGTTATATGTTTTTAGGAATTCTTCCATTTCTTCCAGATTCTCTAGCTTGGTGGAATATAGTTGTTTGTAGAAGTTTCACATAATTTTTTGGATTTTTGTGGTGTCTGTTGTGATAGTTCCTCTATAGTTTATAATTCTATTTATTTGAGTCTTCTCCCTTTTTATTTTAGTGAGTCTGGCTAAGGGTTTGTTAATTTTGTTTAATTTTTCAAAGAACCAACATTTGGCTTCATTGATATTTTGTATGGTTCTCTTATTTCTTATGTTGTTTATTTCCACTCTAATTTTGGTGATTTCAGTCTTTCTGGATGCTTTAGGGTTCCTCTTTTCCTCTTCTAAGTCTTTAAGGTGTGCCATAAGGTTTTTTACTTGAGTTTTTTCTTGTTCTCTAATGTGTGCTTGTATGGCTATGAATTTCCCTCTCAGTACTGCCTTAGCTGTGTCCTATATATTCTGATAGCTTATGTATTTATTTCCATTTGTTTATAGAAACATTTGAATTTCTTGCTTGAGTACCTCTTTGATCCAGTGGTTATTAAGCAGTATGTTGTTGAGTTTCCAAATTTTGTGACTTTTACTAATTTTCTGTTAGTTGTTGAGTGTTAGTTTTACTCCACTCTGGTATGAGAAGATGCTTGGGATGATTTCAATGCTCTCTAATTTGCTGATACTGTCTTTGTGGCCTAACATGTGGTATATCCTTGAGGATATGCTGTATGGATTGAAAAGAATGTGTATTCCAGTTTCTTGGGGTGAAGAACTCTGAAAATGTCTAGAAGGTCTAGTCTATCCATCTCTTTGATTAATTCTCTTATTTCTTTTTTGATTCTTTACTTAGTTGATCTGTCTAAATGTGAGAGTGGGGTGTTGAAGTCTCCTAGTATTAATGTTTTACTATTGGTGTATTTTTGTAGCTCTTTCAGTAAGGTGTTTGATGTATTTAGATGGGCCCTCATTGGGTGCATAGATGTTAATAATTGTTAAGTCTTCTTGATTGATTGATCCTCTGATCATTATGTAATGGCCTTGCCTATCTTTTATTACTTTATTTAGTTTAAATTCTGTTGTGTCAGAGATGAGAATGGTTGTTCCTGCCTTTTGTTTATTTGTGTTTGTGTGTGTGGTCCATTAGCCTGTATGATAGTTTTCCATCCTTTCATTTTAAGTCTGTCTTTGTCTTATTGGGCCAGATGAGATTCTTGCAAGCAGCATATGGTTGGGTTGTGTTTTCTGATCCATCCTCCAACTCTGTGCCTTTTAATGGGTGAATTTAAGCCACTGAGATTTATTGAAATTATGGATTTAAGGTATTATAGTGCCATTATTTAATAATTTTTTATTTGCTCTTATATATGGCAAGTATTTTGGGATGTTCTTGTTTGTAGGAGGTCTTTTAGAACTACTTGCAGGAAGGCTTGATGATAGCTGCCTCCTTAAACTTCAGCTTGCCTGAGAAGGTTTTGATCCCTCCATCTAGTCTGAATGAAAGTATGCAGGATATATTATCCTTGGTTGAAACACTTTTTCATTGAGAGCTCAATAAATATCTTATCATTCTTTTCTGGATTTTAGAGTTTGAGTGGAGAAGTCTACTGATAGTCTTATGGGATTTCCCCTGTATGTGACTTTTTGTTTTTATCTTGCAGCCTTTAGAATCCTTTCTTTATCCTTACTTCTTTTCGTTGTAACTATGATGTGTCTTGGTGTCTTCAGGTCTGAGTTGATTCTGTTTGGGACTCTCTGGGCATACTGAATCTTAATGTCTTTTCTGTTGTTTAGGGCTGGGAAATTTTCTTCTATTATTTCCTCTAGGATGTTTACTTTTTCCTCTTTTTCTTCCCCTGGTAGGCCAATTATACGATTATTGTTTCTTTTGAGATTATCCCATATGTCTCTGTTGTTGTTTTTCAGTATCTCACAATCTCTTTTTCTAGCTCTTTTACCTCCTTCTTAGTTTTCTCTAGCTCATTCTCTGTCTTGCTAATTCTGTTTTCTACTTCTGTTAATCTAATTTCCTTTCCCTCATCTTCCTTATTCAGTTCAGTTACAGTATTAGCTTGTTCTGCTACTTGTCCTTTTAGCTCAGCTATTTCAGCTTTCCATTCTCTAATTACCTCGAGATAGCTAGTATTTTCCTTGAGGGTCTCATCTGTTGTTTCCCTATTTCTGATATCCTTTTCCTCAATAGCTGTCTTCATTTCTGTGATTAACAGTTTAATTATTGTTTGGATATCTTCCTTATTTATAGTTGCTTCTGGTTTACTTGTAATTTTTTTTCTGGGCACCTGTCTTGATTCACTGTAGTAACAGTTTTATTTGCTCTCGATTTAACCTTTTTTTTTTTTTATTGGTGTGGTTTGAATTTTTCTGTCCTGTTACTCTTCTGTTGTGTTTTGTCAGTATAGGCCACACTAGAGTCTTTTCTCAGATCAAGTCACAAACCTCAGAAAGCACAATAGCAGCTGAAGCAAAAAAATTAAAGCAGTTCAACAAAAACCAATTAGCCAAGCAACACCTCCACTCTAAAAACAAAAACAAACAATACAAAAAGAAGAAAAAAAGAAAAGGCAAGAATAGGTAATTACAAAAATAAGCTGTCAACTATAAATTCTAGAGAGAGAAGGAAAGAGGAGAGAGACATGGAGAGAGAGAGAAAGAGAGAGAGAGAGATTGATCAAAGTTACTCCCACAATGTGTAGCACATCCAATCACCTCTCAATGGAAAGAACAGCAACAGCTAATTTTGCTCAACTAGTTTTGAAGCAGCCTCCTTGCAGAGCTCAGGCCACTTGTTCTCTCAGAGTCTCCATTTTCCTCACCAGTTTTTTTTTTTTTAAAGAGAATAGAACAAAAGTTTATCTGAAACCAGAGAATGCCTAGAATTTCCAAAACAATCTTGAGAAAAAAAAGAACATAACTAGAGGCATCACACTCCCAGATACCAAACTATATTACAGGACTATTATAATAACAAACAAACAAACAAAAAGCCTGACATTTGGAACAAAAATAGGCATGGTGACCAGTGGAATACAATTTAGATCCCAGAAATAAACCCCCAGACCAACGGTTGTCTAATTTTTTATAAGGATACATAAACTATTAAATGGAGAAAAGAGAGTCTCTTTAACAAATGGTGTGGACAAAATTGGGTTGTACATGCAGAAGAAAGAGACTAAACTAGTGTATTTCACCAAACACAAAAGTAAATCCCAAATGGATCAAGGACTTGGATGTTAGACCAGAAACTATCAAATACTTAGGAGAAAAAAAGAAGCACTCTTTATCATCTAAATTTTATAGGCATCTTCAGTGATACAAATTCAAATGCAAGGAAGACTAAAACACAAATAAACCAATGGGGCTACATCAAATTATAAAAGCTTCGGGAGCCTGAAGACAGTTGTGCTCTTCATTGCCCTTCCTGCTTCTCCAGCTCCAGTCTCCCTCCTGCATAGAAGTCTGGAGTCAGAGCCAGGAAAGTTTTCTTTCCAGCAAGGTAGATGGGGATCCTCACTGGCTGACAAACTGGTCAGATGAGAATCCCAAGCAACACATCCCCCCGGATGAGTACATTGCTCATGGTGCAGTACCTGAAGTCTGTGGATATCCCCAAGAGCAGGGTTATTCTCATCACTCCACCCCCTCTGTGGGAGACAGCGTGGGAAAAGGAATGCCACATGCAAGGCTGCAAATTAAACATCTTGAATGTTGTAGTTGGTGAATATGCCAGTGCTTGTTTACAAGTAGCCCAAGACTGTGGGACTAACGCACTTGACCTGTGGACCATGATGCAGAAAGATGGTCAGGACTTCTCATCCTATTTGTCAGATGGACTACACTTATCACCAAAGGGAAATGAGTTTTTGTTCTCATATCTTTGGCCTTTGATAGAGAAAAATGATTCTTCTCTGCCTTTGCTGCTCTCTTACTGGCGTGACTTAGCAGAAACAAAACCAGAACTCAGTCTTCTGGGAGATAGAGACGATTAGTCACAGAAAACCAAGTCTGACTATTAATCTACACACAAAGATGCCAGTCAAGTTTACTCTCAAACTCACTCTGAACAAAGCCCACTAACATTCGATACCAAGATTAACAAAAGCATTGTGCTCAGGGAAGCTGTTTACCTATGTATGTTATATTGTGATATTAAACATTTATTCACGGAAAAAAAAAAAAGCTTCAGAACTGCAAAAGAAATCAACACCTAAACAGAGACTCCTTACAGAATGGCAGAAGATCTTTACATGCCAAACTGAGAAATTTTGTATATATACCAACAACTGTATTTACTGTCAACAAAAAACCACTAATTCCCCCCCATAAATTAAAACAAAATTTTTGTGACTTCCTGTCAGAGAGTACACAATATCTTAAGAAGAGAAATTAATATTTTTAATATGTATTTATTTTATTTTTGTTGCCTTTTTAAAAATATTTTATGTATTTATTCATGAGAAAGATAGGAGGAGAGAGAAAGAACCAGATATCACTCTGGTACATGTGATGCCAGGGATTGAACTCAGGACCTCATGCTTGAGAATCCAATGCTATATCCATTGTGCCACCTCCCGGACCTTTTATTGTTGTTGTAGTATTATTGTTGTTGATGTTGTTGTTGTTGGATAGGACAGAGAGAAATGGAGAGAGGAGGAGAAGACAGAGAGGGGGAGAGAAAGGTAGACACCTGTAGACCTGCTTCACCGCCTGTGAAGCGACTCCCCTGCAGGTGGGGAGCGGGGGGCTTGAACCAGGATCCTTATGTTGATCCTTGCGCTTTGCACCACATGTGCTTAACCCGCTGCGCTAACTCCCGATTCCCAGGAAATTTATAACTCACAGTGAAGAGAACTGATAAATTAGAGAATCCAACTTGGTATCGACAGTGATAATTCCTGTTGGTAGTATCAATAGACTCTTAATGATCTCACAGAGTCTTGTAAATTATCAGACTTCAGGGATGTAATTGCATAGCCATACATGGTCAGAGTTCTCCACCAGGGCTCTGTGCATAAGCCCCACCCCTCACAATAGCCATCATAATTCTCATAAAGCCCAAAAGATAGTTTGGTTACCACTTTGTGCAAGTTCATTTGCTTTGGGCATCTATATTCTTTTTTTTTTTTTTAATTTTTTATTTAAGAAAGGATTAATGAACAAAAACATAAGGTAGGAGGGGTACAACTCCACACAATTCCCACCACCCAATCTCCATAACCCACCCCCTCCCATGATAGCTTTCCCATTCTCTAGCCCTCTGGGAGGATGGACCCAGGTTGCAGAAGGTAGAAGGTCTGGCTTCTGTAATTGCTTCCCCGCTGAACATGGGCGTTGACTGGTTGGTCCATACTCCCAGTCTGCCTCTCTCTTTCCCTAGTAAGGTGTGTCTCTGGGGAAGCAGAGCTCCAGGACACATTGGTGGGGTCTTCAATCCAGGGAAGCCTGGCCAGCATCCTGGTGGCATCTGGAACCTGGTGATTGAAAAGAGAGTTAACATACGAAGTCAAACAATTTGTTGAGCAATCATGGATCCCAAGCTTGGAATAGTGGAGAGGAAGTGTTAGGGAGGTACTCACTGTAAACTCTAATGTACTGCTTTCCGGTGTATATTTTGTAGTAGTTTATGGATACGTGTGAACATAAGCTCTCTCTCACAGAAACTGGTGTATATCTAGGTTATGGGACTTTGTTAGAAAGTGAACTACCTGAGATGAAATTAGAGTGTACTATAAAAGGAAAGGTCTCACCCGAGTAATGAAGCCGAAGGGTTGTCATTCCACATGTGAAGTCTCTGGACGCAGTCTGAGGTGAAGCATGTTGAGGTGGCAATCGTTGCGTTGGTTAGGTTGTGATTGGCGGATGCAATATTATTTGGTTTGGATTGGGAGATGCATATGGGAAAGTGGGCCCTGTCCAAGGGTTCCAGGACTGGGGGAAGTAGGGGCTCTATAGTGGAGATGTGAGGTTCCTGCTGTCTTAGGGTTCAAAAAGACAATCGATAGTTAATGTTATCATCACATTATTTGGTAATTGGGTTAACTTTGAAAAGTCCTTTTGTTATGGTTTGCTGTACGGTATCCAGTATCTTGTATATAGCTGTGCTATTGGATGTTTCTAATCTACTTGGTCTAGGCTTTTGAGAGAGTCCACATATCAAATACACAGCCTATATATTAAAAGGATTCAGTTTGTGTTTTGAGAAACTTTGAGACATACAATTGATTTTCCCCCTCTCATATTAATTAACTACTGATATATATGTCTACATTTTGCTAGGAGTGTACATAAACACCATTCCCACCACCAAATGACTGTGACCCATCCCTCCCACCCACTCCCACCCCCCACTGGCCCAGGAAGATGCATGTCTACCCCTCACCACTGGTTTTTTACTTTGGTGCCCTACTTACAATTTGATCAGGTCCTGCTTTTAGTTTCCCTTTCAGATCTTCTTACTCAACTTCTGATGATGAGTGGGATCATCCCATACTCATCTTTATCTTTCTGACTTAGTTCACTTAACATAATTCCTTCTAGCTCTGTCCAAGATGGGTCAGAGAAAGTGGGTTCATTGTTCTTGATAGCTGCATAGTATTCCATTGTGTATATATACCACAGCTTTCTCAGCCACTCATCTGTTGTTGGGCACCTGGGTTGCTTCCAGGTTTTAGCTATTATGAATTGTGCTGCTATGAACATAGGAGTACACACCTCTTTTTGGTTGGGTGTTATGGGCATCTATATTCTACAAATGAGTGAAACCATCTAGTAGTCGTCCTTCACGGCTTATATCATGTAACATAATCATCATCAGTTCCATTAATTTTCTTCCAAATGATAAAATCTCATCATTACTGTGGCACAGTAGTATTCCATTAAGTATAAGCCTCCCATAGCATTTTTATGTGATTTAATACTGATTTACAAAATTACAAGATAAAAGGGGTACAACTCTGTACCATTCCCACCACCAGAACTCTAGATCTCCAGTCCCACCATTGTAAGCTACAGCAATTCTCCCAAAGTTGCAGATACAGGTTAACTATTATTTCTACAACTATTTGTCTATGTTTGTATAGGTTTGCCTATTTTCTTTTTAAGATCCTACCTTCTCTTTCTTTTCAAGTCACATATACACCTATTACTACATCCAAACGTCTGTCCCTTTATCCTCCTCTCTCTCTGGTTCCAGACGGATTTGGAGTTCAGAGCCCTCTGGTCATCTTCCCCCTATCATTTCTCCCCCACTGGGAGTATGGATCATAATTATTTTTGGGGTGTAGAAGGTGGGAGTTCTGGCTTCTGTAATTGCTTCTTGCTGGATATGGGCATTTTGATCCATACCCCCCTACCCCATATCTTCTTTATCCAGTCATTTGTTGTTGATATTTAAATTGATTCTTTATTTTTCTATTGTAACTTTTGCATCCATGAACACAGGGGTGCATATATCCTTTCAAATTAGTGTTTTCATGCCTAGGAGAGGTATTACTAGGCTGTAAGGTATTTCCATTTTTACTTGTTAAGGACTACAGCATTTTTTTTTCCTAATTGAGAGGTAGATAGCCCAGAATGCTATTCTATCACTTTATGAATTGCTCGAGACTGAACCCAGGATCCTACACATGTTCTTCCTCCTTGGCCATAACAATATATACCCTAGATATAATGTGTTAAGAATGACACTTTAACTTGTGTGATTGCCTTCCAAATACCACATTACTTCTAGCTGATTTTGAAGGAAATAGCAAAAAAAAAAATCCATTTTAAGGCATATTCTTTTATTAGTTATTTATTTTTATTTATAAAAAGGAAACACTGACAAAAACCATAGGATAAGAGGGATACAACTCCACACAATTCCCACCACCAGAACTCCATATCCCATCCCATCCCATCCCCTGATAGCTTTCCTATTCTTTATCCCTCTGGGAGTTATGGACCCAGGATAATTATGGGGTGTAGAAGGTGGAAGGTCTGGCTTCTGTAACTGCTTCCCTGCTGAACATGGGCATTGACAGGTTGATCCATACTCCCAGCCTGTCTCTCTTTCTTCTCCTAGTGGGGTGGGGCTCTGGGGAACCGGGGCTTCAGGACACATTGGTGGGGTCGTCTGCCCAGGGGAGTCCAGTTGGCATCATGTTAGCATCTGGAACCTGGTGGCTTAATAAAAGAGTTAACATATGAAGCTGAACAAATTGTTGACTAATCATGAATGTAAAGGCTGGAGTAGTGCAGATAAAGAGTTGCGGGGGGTGTCTCCATTTTATAGATAGTTAGTAGGTCTATTTTAGTTATACTCCAAAGTGATGTCATGACTGGAAAAGGCCAGAAAGCTGGATCTTACAAAAGAGTGGTTCCCAGATATGGGAAAGGTGTATAAATATTGTTCACTGTAAACCCCATCAATTTGGTCTGATCTGGGGCCCATATTCAGCTTAGGAGCCTATGTGACCTCTGCATCCCTGTAGATCTGAGCTCACATTCTGTGGAACATTCCAAGCTTTCCCAATTTCAGGACCCATCTTCCTCAGGTGTAGCATAGAGTTGTTGTCCAGCCTCCCCTTGGAGGATGGACCATTCACTACTACTGTTGATCCACGTTGAGGGCAAGGTCCTTTGGGGGACCCCAAAGAGATCCATTATGTTGTTCCTGGTGGAGATGACCAGATGACAATGGAGAGAGGGATTTATTCAAGGTCTAGGCTCATCATGTCTGTTTGGGAACCTCAGGATTCCCCGACTAGGGCCCCAGCTGATGGGGTGGCCTGATAGTGACTAAAGAGTCATCATTAAAGTTTGCCAGTCTCCTGCCCTTATTCAGCTTTTGCAGTCCTTACTTTGATAAGGTTAGCTTTGGAGTGACTGAGGGAAGTGTAATAAGAAGTAGGTGAGGACAGTATCTAAGTCTAACTGGAAACTATTTCATAAGGAACTTTAAAAAAATTATTTATCGGGGCCAGGTGGTAGTACATCTGGCTGTACATCTAGTTTGATTACATCAAATTAAAAAGCTTCTGCATAGCAAAAGAAACCAATACCCAAACAAAGAGACCCACCACAGAATGGAAGATCTTTATATGCCATACATCAGACAAAAGTTTAATAACCAAAATATATAAAGAGCTTGCCAAACTCTACTACAAGAAAACAAATGATCCTATCAAAAAATGGGGAAAGGACATGGACATAACATTCACCACAGAAGAGATCCAAAAGGCTGAGAAACAAATGAAAAAAATGCCCCAAGTCTTTGATTGTCAGAGAAATGCAAATAAAGACAACAATGAGATACCACCTCACTCCTGTGAGAATGTCATACATTAGAAAAGGTAGTGGCAACAAATGCTGCAGAGGTTGTGAGGAAAAAGGAACCCTTCTACACTGTTGGTGGGAATGTAAATTGGTCCAGCCTCTGTGGAGAGCAGTCTGGAGAACTCTCAGAAGGCTAGAAATGGACCTACCCATTTACCCTGCAATTCGTCTCTTGGGGATATATCCTAAGGAACCCAACCCACCCATCCAAAAAGATCTGTGTACACATATGTTCTTAGCAGCACAATCTGTAATAGCTAAAACCTGGAAGCAACCCAGGTGTCCAACAACAGATGTGTTGCTGAGCAAGTTGTGGTCTATATACACAATGGAATACTACTCAGCTATTAAAAATAGTGATTTCACCATTTTTAGTCCATCTTGGATGGAGCTTGAAGAAACTATGTTAAGTGAAATAAGTCAGAAACAGAAGGATGACTATGGGGTAATATCAATTATAGGCAGAAGTTGAAAAACAAGATCAGAAGAAAAAACACAAGTAGAACCTGAACTGGAGTTTGTGTATTGCACCAAAGTAAAATACACTGTGGTTGATGGTGGTGGGGAGAGTACAGGTCCAAAAAGGTTGACAAAGGACCTAGTGGGGGTTGTATTGTTATATAGAAAACTGAGAAATGTTATGTACAAACTATTGTGTTTACTGTCAAATGAAAAACATTAATCTCCCAATAAAGAAATAAATAATAATACTAAGCTATTAAAAATAGTGATTTCACCATTTTCAGCCCATTTTGTATGGAGCTTGAAGAAATCATGTTAAGTGAAATAAGTCAGAAACAGAAGGATGAATATGGGATGATCTCACTCACAGGCAGAAGTTGAAAAACAAGATCAGAAGAGAAAACACAAGTAGAACCTGAACTAGAGTTTGTGTATTGCACCAAAGTCAAAGAATCTGGGGTAATGGGGTGGGGAAAATGTACAGGTCTAAAAAGGATGACAGAGGACCTAGTGGGGGTTGTATTATTATGTGGAAAACTGAGGAACGTTATGCATGTACAAACTATTGTATTTACTGTCGAATGTAAAACATTAATCCCCCAATAAAGAAATTTTAAAAAGACTATAATGTTTAAAAGGTTAGTACATGATTTTTAAAATGGGTAAATATTTGAACAGGTACTTCATAAAAGAATGATGTTTGTGGTCAATAAATATAAAACTATTTCAATATTGGCCACCATTTGAGAAACACCAATTAAAACCACAATAAAGTAAGACTACATTGGTCAGAATAGCTATCATTTTCACAGCAAAAGCTACCAAACATTGGGGAAGATATGAAGCAGGTAGAACTCTGAATTACTCTGCTGGGAGGTTAACTCGGTTATATCCACTTTGGAAAACTATTGATATTTTTCAGCATCTTCTAAAACTGAAAATTTACCTACTAGATGACTAAAGAATCAAACTCCTTTGATGAAATATATATCAGAAGACCTGAGTTTTCCACTGGAGCCAACAAACCGGAAATAGGCAAAATATCCAACAAAGGAAGACTAGATAAATAAGTTACCCTGTAGGCAAATAATGAACATAATAATGACAATAGAAACCATGTGTAGCAATGTGGATAAATATCACAGACATAATGTTGAGTAAAAAGAAAGAAAACTCATACAAGTTCATGCATAATTTTATTTAGATCAATTTATAAAAACAACCTCAACTCGGGAGTCAGGCGGTAGCGCAGCTGGTTAAGCGCAGGAGGTGCGAAGCGCAAGGACCAGCCTAAGGATCCCAGTTGGAGGCCCGGCTCCCCATCTGCAGGGGAGTCGTTTCACACGTGGTGAAGCAGGTCTGCAGGTGTCTGTCTTTCTCTCCCCCCTCTCTGTCTTCCCCTCCTCTCTCCATTTCTGTCTGTCCTAGCCAATAACAATGACATCAACAACAACAACAGTAATAATTACCACAATAAAACAAAGGGAACAAAAGGGGATAAATAAATATTTAAAAGGTAATAAAAACATGTAAAAAAAAAAAAACCCCTCAACTCATCTATGATTATCAAGATCAGAAAGCAGTTATTACTGGTGTTGGGGATGATTATGTGAAAAAGGAAAGCTCAAGGTTACTGAGTTGCTGCTGTACCAAGCTGCTGATGAACTAAGTTCACATTGAGTTTTTTGTAATGGATTATATCAATTATCATACTAACTCTATGAGATAGGGACTATTTCGCCCCCATTTTATAGGGAGAAAAAATCTTCCAGAAATTAAATAATCTGCCTTCTTCCAACACTAACCTTGATTAAAATACAAGTGTTCTGAGTTGAATAGAAGAAGTAAGAAGCAATGTTCTTAAGTAGTCCTCTGCACAACTTCAATCTCCTATGAAACTGAAGCTATTATGAGGAGCTGTTATATAATTAGCTCAACCAGTGCTTATTGAGTACCTCATATGATCCAGATACTTCTTAGAAACAGAACTACAACAGTGGATGGGCAGATGAACCTCTTATATATTGTATTTCTAGTGAGAAATAAACATCAAGCCATTCATTACAATACAAAGACAAGGGATGTTTCAGTGTGCCTTGAAACAGTAGTATAATTCCTGATGTAACAAATCTCTTCTAAATTCTGTTATGTTTATACATAACACTGGGTAAGACACACTCTGACCAATGTACTGTAGATGCATCCACCTCAAAAAAAGTAACCTGTCATGACTCCTTAGTCAGTGGTAACCACAATCAGCCACTCTGGCCACAGAGCGTATCAGGTCTTGCCAAAACGAGATAGCTAAGGCAACAGTAATATTTCATGTGGTGACTTGGGAGTAAGGGGTAGGGCACTGAGAATTCAAGTAGAGATAGTCTAGGGGAAAAAAAGGAGGGAGTTTAAAAGAAAAACACAAAAATGTTAGATCTTGATAACATGATTAGTAATCTCCAGAGAGCAGCATTTAACATGACTTCCCATTTGCTTTTTATTTTTATCTTTTCCAGTATTCCAATAGTAGATATTGTGTTACATTTGAATAATAGGTCGCAACGCTCCAAACCACTCGTACAGTACCAGTAATTGACAGAATACATAAACTAGCCAGATGAGGAGATTTAGAATCTTGTGATGACAGGAACCCAAACTGCACATGTTCCACTGTTTTGTGGAACAATACACATACTATTATATTTACCTTCTTACTCATTTTTAAGTCTATAGTTGAGTGATATTAAGTAAATTCACACTGTTTTGTGACCAGTACCACTGCCATCTCAATAATTCTTCTTATTTTGCAAAACTGAAACTCTATATCCATTAAATAACACCTAGTGTGTGTGTGATCAGTCACTCAGAGTGCAAGAAATGATTTTTTACATAAAGATTTTTACATAATTTTTACAAAAAGAAAATAGCAGAAGTTAAGCTCGTGATTTTTACATAAAGAAAATAGCAGAAGTTAAGGGATTTTTAGACTAGTCTTGACATATCTTTATATTACTTCTACTGTCAAACACCATGATAGGCCTCTAATTCTTCCTTCTCAGGTTTGGTTGCTTTCATTCTCCTTTTCCATTGTCCTATTACCACTCTCATTTAAACATTTATTATTCTGCAGTAGATTTGCAAAGGACTTTGAAGTTGTTCAGGATACCAGTTTGAGAAATAAAAATTTTGCACTGCTGGTGGGAATGTAAATTGGTCCAGCCTCTGTGGAGAGCAGTCTGGAGAACTCTCACAAGGCTAGACATGGACCTTCCATATGACTCAGTAATTCCTCTCCTGGGGATATACCCCAAGGACTCCATAACACCCAACCAAAAAGAGGTGTGTACTCCTATGTTCATAGCAGCACAATTCATAATAGCTAAAACCTAGAAGCAACCCAGGTGCCCAACAACAGATGAGTGGCTGAGAAAGCTATGGTATATATACACAATGGAATACTATGCAGCTACTAAGAACAATGAACTCGACTTCTCTGACCCATCTTGGTCAGAGCTAGAAGGAATTATGTTAAGTGAGCTAAGTCAGAAAGATAAAGATGAGTATGGGATGATCCCACTCATCAACAGCAGTTGAGAAAGATCAGAAAGGGAAACTAAAGGCAGGATCTGACTAAATTGAAAGTAGGGCATCAAAGTAAAAACCCTGTGGTGAGCGGGAGGGTGGACATGAGGTTCCTGGGCCTACGAGGGGTGGGGTGGGGTGGGGGACGGTGGGTGGGATGGGACACAATCTTTTGGTGAGGGAATGGTGTTTATGTACACACCTATTAAATTGTAGTAATATAAATCACTATTTAATTAATATGAGGGGGAAAATTGATTATATGTCTAACAAAGGGACTTTTGAAAGCTAACCCAATTACCAAATAATGTGATGATAACAGTAACTATCCACTGTCTTCTCGAACCCTAAGACAGCAGGAACCTCACACCTTCACTATAGAGCCTAAATTTCCCCCAGTCCTGGGACCCTTAGGTAGGGCCCACTTTCCCGTATGCTTCTCCCAATTTGTTGCGTTGATTAGGTTGCGATCAGCAGAAATAATATTATTTGATAAGAATTGGGAGAAGCAGCGGTCGGGCGGTGGCGCAGTGGGTTAAGCATTTGTGGCGCAAAGCGCAAGGACCGTCGTAAGGAACCTGGTGACCGATTAATGAAGCTGAAGGGTTGTCATTCCACATGTGAAGTCTCTGGACACAGTCTGAAGGGAAACATGTTGAGGTGGCAATCGTTGCCTTGGTTAGGTTGTGATCGGCAGACGCAATATTATTTGATATGGATTGGGAGAGGCATACGGGAAAGTGGGCCCTATCCAAGGGTTCCAGGACTGGGGGAAGTAGGGGCTCTATGGTGGAGATGTGAGGTTCCTGCTGTCTTAGGGTTCAAAAAAGACAATCACTAGTTAATGTTATCATCACATTATTTGGTAATTGGGTTAACTTTGAAAAGTCCTTTTGTTAGGGTTTGCTGTACAGTATCCAGTATCTTGTATATAGCTGTGCTATTGGTTGCTTCTGATCTACTTGGTCTAGGCTTTTGAGAGAGTCTGCCAATCAAATACACAGCCTATATATTAAAAAGATTCAGTTTGTGTTTTGAAAAACTTCGAGACATACAGTTAATTTTCCCCCTCTCATATTAATTAACTAGTGGTTTATATGACTACATTTTACTAGAAGTGTACCTAAACACCATTCCTACCACCAAAAGACTGTGACCTATCCCTCCCACCCACTCCCACCCCCCACTGGCCCAGGAAGATGCATGTCTACCCCTCACCACAGGGTTTTTACTTTGGTGCCCTACTTACAATTTGGTCAGGTCCTGCTTTTAGTTTCCCTTTCAGATCTTCTTACTCAACTTCTGATGATGAGTGGGATCATCCCATACTCATCTTTATCTTTCTGACTTAGTTCACTTAACATAATTCCTTCTAGCTCTGTCCAAGATGGGTCAGAGAAAGTGGGTTCATTGTTCTTGATAGCTGCATAGTATTCCATTGTGTATATATACCACAGCTTTCTCAGCCACTCATCTGTTGTTGGGCACCTGGGTTGCTTCCAGGTTTTAGCTATTATGAATTGTGCTGCTATGAACATAGGAGTACACACCTCTTTTTGGTTGGGTGTTATGGAGTCCTTGGGGTATAACCCCAGGAGAGGAATTACTGGATCATATGGAAGGTCCATGTCTAGCCTTCTGAAAGTTCTCCAGACTGCTCTCCACAGAGGCTGGACCAATTTACATTCCCACCAGCAATGTAAAAGTGTTCCTCTGTCCCCACAACCTCTCCAGCATTTGTTGATGCTGTCCTTTTTGATGTATGCCATTCTTACAGGAGTGAGGTGGTATCTTAGTGTTGTCTTAATTTGCATTTCTCTGACAATCAGTGACCTAGAGCAGTTTTTCATATGTTTGTTAGCCTTTTGGATCTCTTCTGTAGTGAATGTTTTGTTCATATCCTCTGCCCATTTTTGGATGGGGTCATTTGCTTTTTTGGTGCTCAGTTTGCTGAGCCCTTTATATATTTTGGTGATTAGTTTCTTGTCTGATGTATGGCATGTGAAGATCTTCTCCCATTCTGTGAGGGGTCTCTTTGTTTGTTTAATAGTTTCTGTGGATGTACAGAAGCTTTTCAATTTGATGTAGTCCCATTGGTTTGTTTCTGCTTTAGTCTTCCTTGCAATTGGGTTTATTTTATCAAAGATGTCCTTGAGGTATAGGTGGAAAAGTGTTTTCAATGTTTTCCTCTAAGTATTTGTTTCTGGTTTAAAATCCAGGTCTTTGATCCATTTGGAGTTGATTTATGTTTCTGGGGAGATAAAGTGGTTCAATTTCATTCTTCTGCATGTTTCAACCCAGTTTTCCCAGCACCATTTATTGAAGAGAGCCTCCTTTTTCCATTTAATCCTTTGGGCCCCCTTATCAAAGATTAGATGTCCATAGGTGTGTAAAAAGATATTTTTGAAAAGTCATTCAAGTAACAGACTAAATACATGCTTATAAAATTTAAATACCACCAATATATGTAAAGGAAAACAAACCCATTCTCTGATCCATCCTTTAAAACTTCTAACACAGTGAGTCAACAAATGAAGCAAGCAAGTAGAAAAACCTAAAAAGACACTGGACCCCATTTGGTGGGCCCACATAGGACCCTGCCCTCAGCATGGATCAACAATGGTAGAAACTGTTCCATCCTCTGAAGGGAGGCTGGATAACGTATTCTACCTACCACTTGAGGAAGATGGGTCCTGAAATTGTTACAACTTGGAATGTTCTTACTGATGACCACAGAATGCAAGTTCAGACCTACTGGGATGTAGAGGTTATATAGTCTCCTATGCTGAATATAGGCCCCAGATCAAATTGATGGGATTTATAGTCAACAGTATTTATACACTTTTCCTCTATTTGGGAGCTACTCTCTTCCCTGATCCAGCTTTATGGCCCTTTTTCCTGGCATGACATCATGTCCCCAGACAATAACTTGGGTTCACCTGCACATTAGATGTCAGGCTCAGGCAAAAACTAATAATGTCATGGGCCCTTTGGAATATACCTAAAATAGGACTACTAGCTATTTACAGGACTGAGACCCCAAATCTTCATCTGCAATATTCTAGCCTTTAGGTTCATGATTAGTCGACAATTTGTTTGGCTTTATATGTTAACTCTTCTTTCAACCACCAGGTTCCAGTTGCTTCCATGATGTTAACCAGACTTTCCTGGGAAGACAACCCCACCAATGTGTCCTGGAGCCCCACTTCCACAGAGCCTCAACCCACTAAGGAAAGAGAGAGGCAGGCTGGAAGTATGGATCTACCTGCTAACGCCCATGTTCATCTGGGAAGCAATTACAGAAGCCAGACCTTCCACCTTCTGCATCCCACAATGACCCTGGGTCCATACTCCCAAAGGGTTAAAAAATAGGAAATCTATCAGTGGAGGGGATGGGATAAGGAGCTCTGGTGGTGGGAACAGTGTGGAATTGTACCCCTCTTATCCTGTGGTTTTGTCCGTGTTTCCATTTTATATATAAGTAAATTTAAAAAAAAACTTCTAACAAAAAAATTAAATTTCCATTAATGGCTGATTGCGCATCTTACAAAATTTTAGTTACAAACACACATACATACATACATGCATATATATATACACCGTATCTGTAATTAGAGGAATATTTATAATAATTATGATCCTGTGGGTTGTAGGAACCAATTTCACATTTCACTGTTTTTTATATGATAATATTGACACATTTAAATGTATTCTTAAGTATTTGATTTAGGGGTCATTGGAATAGCTCTCCTGGAATGAGGACACTGGTCTTGCCTTGCACATGACCCAGGTTCAGATGACATTGTACTATATTTACTTAGCTATAATTTGCGTCTTTCTCTTTACAATAGATATTGGAGATCCTCCTTGTCAAGATGCAGAGTTATAACTCACTAGTATGACTGGTGTCACAGCATTCTGTGTATGTAGGTACTGTATTATATTAATTGTCTCCCCTATAAGTTTAGTTTGCTTATTTATCATGTTTAAAAGCAATGTTGCAATTAGCAATGTTTTATGTACATATACATATATTCATATGTACGTGACCCAGTCTGTGAAGGAAGGGTTAAGTGATAGGCAAGTATGGTGCTCACTAAAAAGCCAATACCTGGTCTGTGGAGATATCACAGGGGATCACACAACAGTTTTTCCTTTTTTTAAAAGTAAATATCTTTTTAATTTTTATTATCTTTATTACTGCATAGAGACAGAGGGAAATTGAGAGTGGGAGATAGAGAGGAAGAGAGATACCTGCAGCCCTGCTTCACCACTCGCAAAGCTGTCCCCTGCAGGTGGCGACCGGGGGCTCGAACCTGGGTCCTTGTGCACTATAACATGCACACTCAACCAGGAGAGTTACCATTCAGACCCCTCACAACAGCTTTTCATGAATGACAGTCTAGGGTCCCAGGTTTAATTTCCAGCACCATTATAGCCAGAGCTGAGCAGTTTTCTGGTTAAAAGAACAGACAAATAAATCATAGTACTAGCAATAAGTATTATTGAATGAATTAGTTTCAAATTAAAAGTCTGTAAAGGTCTTATTTCTCTGGTTCAGTGCCCAGCACAGGACCACACACAAATCAACACATGGTCCTGTTTGGTAATCAGTTTCACAAGTTTTTATCAGTGAATATAGGATGGACAATAGCTTATAAGAAAGCAATTTAAGTGTCTTATCTGACTACAATCTAATTCAAGGCAAGATGAAGCATTTTTTTTTTAAAGCAACTCTTTGGTTATATAAATGGAAAGATAATTTCTAGATCACAGGATCAAAAAATCAATTCTTTCAACAAATGTCTATTCTGTAGACTTATGCAAGTCAGTTAATATATGTTTTCATTTGGGACACTTCTAATAAAAAAGTCATTAGCAGCCTGTGAATTACTTGGGATGATTGGCATTCTAATGTCATAGTCCATAAGACAGAGTTGAAAAACAGATATTTAACCTAGAGGAGTGAAAACTTAGGAGACCCATGATAGTCATCTTAAACAACTTGGAAGACTGACACAGGGGAAGAGGAAGCAGACGTGTTCTATGAACCAACACTAATGGATGGACTTGTCAAGCAGAGAGATTTCTACCCAGTGTGAGATGATCACTTTCTAACAACTTAGGTCATTCAGCAACAAAATGAGCTGTCTCATGAGGCAATGAGGTTCCCACCACTGAGGCAGTTGTAGAAGAGGGGTATGGACTCTTAAAGGATCTTGCAAAGGCTACCCTGAAGAGCAAGGAGTCTCTGAGTGATTGTAAACATGGACAGAAACCAGCTTCCTAAGGGCAAAGGAATGAGCTGGTCTGCTTTCCATTTAGTCCAGCATGTCAATCGTAATCATTCATCGCTTTGAACAATCACTCTTCAGTCTGTCTCCTGGTGGGGGGGAAAAGAGGTGTTATGACAAAACCTGAAGATAAAGACAGCTCTGAAAGACTGCAGGAAGAATTAAACAGAGAATACAACAAGTAATTCTAAAAATAGGCATTGTCTGCCTAATTCTCGGTTCTCCTTCTTCTCCACTACTTGCTGGCCTTCATGGTCCTTCCTAACCTCTTCTTTCACTATCTCCCAAGAATTTCCTTCCCAAAGGGAAAAATGTCTGATAGTTTACCCTAAGTTAGGGATAACAGAAATTTCTATCTCAAGAGTTAATTCCAGTCTATTGGTAGTGCTTGACAGGGATTCTGAGGCTTTATCTGAGTTCAACAGGAAAGAGCAATTGTAATTATTGACCACTGTCTGCACTGATCTCAGTGGGTGTGTAGGGGGGAGATATGAGTACAAATCAAGAGCTGATCAACTTGCACCTAGATGTTAGCCTAAGCAAATAGCTAGGGAGGAATAAGATATCTCTTTTCCACAAGGTCAATGCTTATTCCAAAACAGGAGTTTTAGTATTAGTGGACATTATAAGTACTGTGGCTTGTATTGAAATTCACAAAGAAATAACTCTCAGTAACTCTTATATTCCAATCACAGTTTTATTTCCTTTGAGGTGAGCTCTTGAGGTTAGTAAGAAAAAGAGGACATCAGCATCTGCCGTATAAAGAGTCTCCAACTTCAGGCTTAACAATAAAATAGTATCTGTGGATTCGTGCCTAGAGATGTCCAGACTCATCATTCCCACCCATTCGCTACTCCAAGGCCCAGACTGAAGCACTGAGTGGTGAAATGACTTCCCAAATCCTGCCCACTTTCTTCCTGACATTATGTTTATGACTGCCTGTCTTCTGCTCTCTGAGGGCCTGTGAGCCTCTTGCAAGTGCCCTGTTACTCTTGGGCCAGACAGGTCCTGCATCCTTTCACCAGGTAACTCTGCCCACTCCCCGAGGCTCCCACCCACCTCTCAGAGGTTTGTTCCAAGTATTATGGTGATGTCAGTGGTTTCTGGCTCCTAGCCTGCAGCCCACGCTTTCCTCCACAACAAAAATGCTTCAATTCTTCTGCCCTCATTGCCTTTCAAGTTGCCGGGTCTCCAGCCAGCCACAAAGGACTCTGTTCTGTTCTTGGTGTCTCTTCAGTCAGACTCAAGACTGCCCCGGGGCAAGGCCAGAGTTGGTGGGGGTGGGCGGGAAGATACTCTGAGCCTCTTGCATGTACTTTTCACTGCACATTGAGGAAACAGAGGCACAGAGGAAAGCAGGCTTGCTCAGGATGACACATGTGGAATCTGGACCACCTCACATGGTGTCCAGTCTCTCTACCTCATAAACCTCCATGTGGTAGCTTAGGCTGGGACATCTTGAGTTTGGTTTTCACTTACATCCTTTAAAAACAAAGCTTTTCCTCCTCCATCTCTTCTTGTCTCCTTGATCCTTTTCTCACCTCTCATCTCCACCTCTCTTCTTATTCTCTACATTTCCATCTCCTTTGATCTCCTTTGCTCTCTTCTCCTTTCTCCTCTTCAACCCCCCTCTCCTTTCCTTCCTACTCCCTTATCTTTTGTCCTCTCTCTCTCTCTCTCAACAATCTGACAAAAGTAGAAGAGGAGCTGCCCTCCCACACACATTTGGTGTCCTTCCTTGACAAAGGAGGAAGTTGTTGCGCAGGACAAGGAGAGAAGTAAGCTATCCTCCACCTTAGTTAACTGGATCTAATTTCTCCAGATTCCATTCTCTGACCATACAATCTGGGTAGTCTATTTTGTAAGAGCTACAATTTATTCACCATCTATTATTTTGTTTCTTGACTGGATATAGAAGCAATGGCAGCAAGTAAAGGAGGGGTGCTTTGCTGATAATTCAAGTATCCCCCTTAGTAAATTTGGGGGATAGGGAGAGGGGGTAACCAAGAAAGAGGGTGGAAGTCACCTGCAAAGGGAGCACCCACTGAAATACTGATGTTATCTGATGAAGCAGGTCAGTGTGTTCTGCTTCAGACGCTGTTAATGAGAGAGGAGTAGGAGTGCAGGTTTTGCAACCAGATACCTGGATAATGTGTAATAAATAAAGACTACAGATGAGATGGCTTTTTATTATTTTTCTAATCTATGCTTTCAGGTTTCACTTATGAAATGGAAGAAACAAAGCAGATGTATTTCTCTATGGGGTGCTTAACATGCGTGTCCCCTAAGGTGGACCTGGGAGCATTTCTTCCTCTCAGATTTCTAATATAAGTTAGGCTGGGTTACTGGGGTGTTGACAGAAAGCCTAGATAGGAAGGCGATAGCAGAGGGCAGTCCATGACACCAACACAAGGCATCTGTCTGTGTGGCCCAGAGTGAACTGCTTACTGTCTAGCATTTGCATCTTCTCATGTCTGGAGTGAATGAGTTGAATTTGATAAATTGTTTTCAAATAATACTACAGACAACCCCCAAGACTCACTGTACATATTTTTGAGTGCCTAGACAGAGAAAAAAAATGTAGCAACTACCAAATGATCTTCATCTCTGAGAACTCTAGAGAAATCTGCCCATTTCGCTCACTTTTTTTTTTAAATATATGGGTGCTTCCCATGAAAAATCAGTTTGAAAAAAAAAAAATCTCCTGCATCGTCTAAATTAATGGCAACTGACAGCCAAGCACTGCTCCAGTACCCCTTAGTCCTAATGATACATGTGCAGGTGTGAGTGCACACGCATGGTGTGTGTGTGTGTGTGTGTGTGTGTGTGTGTGTGTGTGTGTGTGTGTGAATTCATAAAGCTGTCTTTGTTTGATAGTTTTCCACTAGGGATGACTCAAACATAGCACTTATATCACTACCTCCTGATCTTGAAGCAGAGACATCACTAGTCAACTGTCTTTCCCACCACAGTTAAATATGGCTTTAGCCTACTAAACACTCCAAACAGCCCTTAACAATCAATAAGAGCTGCTTGTGAAATGCAATCTATCTTTCATTCCTGAATTTAAACATTTTAATCATATAAATAAGTCCTTTTGTTTAGTTCTCTGACTCATCAAATAACCTTCTGATTGTAACATAGTTTCCCATGGAAGTTACAGAAGCCAAATGCACTTTTCAGAGGACAGGAGTATCCACTTCTCTGGATATTTACATATTTTCACTATATTTTACATATATCTCCTTACTGTAGTTATTGAGAATCCTTCCTGTAAAACAAAATGATCTCTCTTTCAATATCAGATTCAGTGTCTTGATACATTGGTATCTAAAGACCAGACCTGGACTGCCTCATATTCATGTGGATAGTACAGACAGTTTAATGGGAAAATTGTGAATGTAAAAGTCTAGAAACAAACTTATTCCCCTCTTGCAACACTTTGCCTATCAGATCCACTCAAACTCTCAAATCTAAATTCCCACACCCTAGCAGTCATGGAATGAATGTCTTATCATAAATGCCACATTTTCTAAATTAATCTCACAGTCATCCATAGAAAACAAGAACTCACAGTCTGAGAGATACAATAGTAACTAGTAGGCATGGGTTTTTAAAAATAAAGTCCTCCTCAGGTGTAGCATAGAGTATGTTGTCCAGTCTCTCTTCGGAGGATGGAACATTTTCTACCATTGTTGATCCAACTTGAGGGCAAGGTCCTAGAGGGGTCCACAGAGGGGTCTGTTTTGTTGTTCATGATAGAGATGACTAGTAAAAATGGAGAGAGGGATTTAATTGAGGTCTAGGCCCATCATGTCTGTTTGGGAATCTCAGGACTCTCTGAATAGGGTCCCAGCTGATGGGGTGGCCTAATAGTGACTAAAGAGTCATCGTTAAAGTATGCCAGTCTCTTGCCCTTATCCAGCTTTTGCAGTCCTTGCTTTGATAAGGTTAGCTTTGGAGTGAATGAGGAAAGTGTAATAAGAAGTAGGTGAGGAGATCCTTTTTCCAGCCATGCCATCATCTCCCCAGACAATAATTTGGATCCACCTGCATATCAAATGTCAGGAACGGGGGTGGGGGAGAGAGAAAAAAAAACTAGTATAGCCACAGGCCCTTTGGAATATGACTAAAATATGTCTACTAGCTATCTACAAAATGGAAAGCCCCCCCCAGCTCTTCATCTGCACTATTCCAGCCTTTAGGTTCATAATTGTTCAACAATTTGTTTGGCTTTGTATATTAACTCTCTTTTCAGCCACCAGGCTCCAGATGCTAGCATGATGCCAACGAGTCTTCCCTGGATAGACAACCCCACCAATGTGTCCCGGAGCTCCAATTCCCCAGAGCCCAGCCTCACTAGGGAAAGAGAGACTGACTGGGAGTATGGATCGATCTGCCAAAGCCCATGTTCAGCGGGAAAGCAATTACAGAAGCCAGACCTTCCACCTTCTGCATCCCACAATGACCTTGGGGCCATACACCCAGAGGATTAAAGAATAGGAAAGCTATCAAGGGAGGGGATGGGATACGAAGTTCTAGTGGTGGGAATTGTGTGGAGTTGTACCCCTCTTATCCTATGGTTTTTCCAGTGTTTCCTTTTTATAAATAAAAAATGAAGTCCTGAATTCTTTTTTTTCTGATTAATTTATTATTTTCTTTTTTATCATACTTGTTGGGACAGAGAGAAATTGAGAGTGGAAGAGAGATTGAGAGGGACACAGAAAGATAAACACAGTCCTGCTTTACCACTCATGAAGCATCACCCTCTGTGGGTGGGGAGCAGGGACTCGAACCTAGGTCCTTGTACATGGTAATATGGGCACTTAACCAGGTGTGCCACCACCCGGCCACAAAGTCCTGAATGCTATCTCCTGTGTTGCAAGCATCAGAGTGACAATGTGGTCTCCTCTCTTTTTCATATATATATATTTTAAATATTTATTTTATTTATTTATTCCCTTTTGTTGCCCTTGTTGTTTTATTGTTGTAGTTATTATTATTGTTGTCGTTGTTGGATAGGACAGAGAGGAGGGGAAGACAGAGAGGAGGAGAGAAAGATAGACACCTGCAGACCTGCTTCACCGCCTGTGAAGCTACTCCCCTGCAGGTGGGGAGTTGGGGTTCGAACCGGGATCCTTATGCCGGTCCTTGTGCTTTGCGCCACCTGCGCTTAACCCGCTGCGCTACAGCCCGACTCCCCATATATATTTATCTTTTTCTTTCTTTTTTACAGAGTCTTTAAAAATATCAAGTGAGACTCTCTCAGAGTGTACCATGTACTGTTAAGAGAACTACTTGTGCTTTAATCACAGCTATGCTACTTGGCTTTGTCTGTTAAGTCAATTAGCTAACCACATTGAGGTTAAGGTTGGCTCCCTCCCTCATGTAAATGACTTATGTAGCCATGGTCTGCATCCTAGGATGTGAATGAAATGTTTACACAGGGCAATTGCATCTCATTTGTGTGTGTGTGTGTGTGTGTGTGTGTGTGTGTGTGTGTGTGTGTGTGTGTGTGTGTGTGTGTGTAGGGGGTAGTGGTCATCACTGGACTTCACTTCTACGCACTGATGTTTTTCAGATAGAAAGAGACAGACAGAGTAGCAGAGAGAGACTTAGGTAAATAAACAACAACATTAAATTTCTTCCAGTGTAATGGTGGCCAGGGTTGATCCTGGGCCACATGTGAGACAAAGTAGTGCACTATCCAAGGGAACTATTCTATCAGCCTAGTCATTCCTTCTCCTGGAAAATCAATACATGGGTTCTGCCTACAGTAGCTCTAATTTTATTTTTTCAAAACAGAAGTTAGCTGCAAATCCTAAAAGCTTCCCTTGTTGAAAAGCCTAAACGTTTCCAAGACATCAGTCTTGTACTTGAAGAATGAGAACTACCCCATATATGTGGCTGAATTGTGTCCTTCCTTTTTAAATATATTTGAAATCTTCACACATAGTGCCTTCAGATTTTGTAGTTGTATTTATTTATTCTTTACATAGTCCTTTTTCCTCACCACTCTCATCACCAAAGGTCTGTGTCCCCACCCCACCTTCATAGATAACCACTATACTTCTCCCACAGTCTTAGAGGTTGACAATCCCCCCCATATTTCTGTGTTCAATTCTCTATATTTCTCATCTCAGGAAAACCATTCTGTAGTTGTCCTTTACCTCCTTACTTGCTTCACTAAGCATAATCTTCTCCAATTCCATTCATTGTATCCCAAAGGAACAGTATCATCTTTTCATTGCTGAATAATACTCCACTGAGTATGTGTCCCATACATTTTTAACCAGTCATCTGTCTAATGGTATAGTGCTTGTTTCCATGCTTTTGCTATTGTGAATAAAGCCTCTGTGAACATGGGGATGCATCTATGCCTTAGAAACAGTTTTATTATATCTTTTGGGTAAATGCCTAGGAGTAGAATTGCTGGATCATAAAATATTTCCATTTGCATTTGTTCTAGGATTCCCCATACTGTTCTGCATACTGTCTGTACCAATTTTCACTCCTACCTGCAGTACGGTAAAGTTCCTCTCTCTCCACATCCGTTCCAACAGCTATCTTCTCTTGTTTTATTGATGGAGCCCATTCTCACAGCTGTGAGATGGAGTCTTACTGTGGCTTTAATTTGCATTTCTCTGGTGATGAGTGAATTGGAGCATATCTGCTTATGTCTGTGGGCCATGTGTACCATACTTCTTCTTAAGAGGACTATCTATTCATATATCTTCTACCCACTTTTCTATTGGGTTGTTCTTTTTCTTTTTGTTGAACTGCATGAGTTCTTTATAGATGTTTGGTATCAACCGCTTGTCTGAAGTGTACTGTAAAAATAGCTTTTCCTATTTGCTGGGTTTCCTGTTTATACTTATGGAATTTTCTTTTGATGTGTGGAAGCTTTTCAATTTGATATAGTCCCATTTGCTCATTATTGTTTTTGATTCCCTTGCTTGTGGGGTGGACTCTTTAAACACATTCATAGTGTTAAGATCCTGTAATGTTTTACCAATGTATTCTTCTGTGTGTCTTATAGTTTCAGGTCTAACATCCAGATCTTTGATCCATTTTCAGTTAATTTTGATGCATAATGTTAGGTGGTGGTCTAGTTTCATTTTTCTTCATGTGGTTATACAATTCACCCAACACCAGTGAACACTCAATTCACTTGTTAAAGAGATTTTCTTTTCCCCATTGGGAAGTTTTGTTCCCTTTATCTTATATAATGTGCCTGTACATGTGTGGGCTTAGTTCTGGGCTCTCTCTCCTGTTCCATTGGTCCATATGTCCTTTTTTGTTCCAAATACCACATTGTTTGAACTACTACTGCTTTGTAGTATAACCTGAAGATGGGCATTGTGATGTCTCCATTTTCTTATTTTTCCTCAGGAGTGCTTTTGCTACTTGTGTTTTTTTATTATTATTTTATTTTATAGTTGCACGCAAGTTTTTGAATGTTGTTCAATTTCCTTTAAATATGTCATCAGGATTTTGATAGGGATAACACTGAATCTATAGGTTACTTTTCGCAGGATTGCCATTTTAATAACATTTATTCTTCCAATCCTTGAGCAGAGGATATTCTTCCATTTCTTTGTGTCATCTTATATTTCATTTACCAATATATTAAATTTTGAATTGAAAAGTTCCTTCATCTCCTTTGTTAGATTTATTCCTAGATATTTTAGATATTTTGGATTCAATTGTAAATGGGATTGTTTTCTTGAGTTTGCTTTCCTCTAGCCCATCTTTTATATAAAGCAACACCACAGATTTGTGGGTGTTAATTTTATAATCTGCAACTTTATTAAATTTATTGATTATTTCTTGTAGGTTTTTTTGGCAGAGCTTTTTTGGGGTTCTCTAAGCATAACAGCATAACATCTGGAAATAATAATAATAATTTTACTTCATCCTTTCCCATTTAGATTCCTTTGATATCTCTTTTTTGCCTGATTGCAATGGCAAGACTTCTAGAACTATGTTGAATAGAAGTGGTGAAAGTTATCATTCTTGCCTTGTTCCTGATTTTAGGGAGGGAAGCTTTCAATATTCTCCCATTAAGTGTGATGTTAGCCATGGATTTGTCATATATAACCTTTACTATGTTGAGGAATTTTCTTTCCAGTCCTGATTTCTTGAGGGCTTTTTATCATAAATGGGTATTGGACCTTATCAAATGCTCTTTCTGCATCAATTGATAAGATCATGTAATTTTTATCTTTCTTTTTTGTTGATATGTAGATCACTTTGATTGATTTTTGGATGTTGAGCCATCCCTATTTTCCAGGGATGAATCCCACTTGGTTAGGGTGGATTATTCTCTTAATATATTGTTGGATTCAATTAGCCAAGATTTTGTTGAGGATATTTGCATCAATGTTCATCAGGGACATATATCTATAGTTTTCTTTTTTGATAGAAAAAAACACTGAGACTAAAGTAATCTTTTTTAAAAAGTTGCAAGATTGTGTCTAATCTTTGTGCAAAAATATTGCAAAAGTGCCCCACGTCACTCAGGGTAAAACTTTCTCAAGTCCCATAGTCATCTTTCTCCTAATTACTGCTTCTCTTCCTTTATTCATTCTTCTGTCCCAGGCATCCTGAATTCCTTGTTAATCTTCAACAAAACTGGCACATTCCCACCTTAAGATCTTTTAAAAGTCTTTTTAAATTGTCTTTATTTATTTATTGGATAGAGGTAGCCAGAAATTGAGAGGAAGCGTGAGGGCTAGAAAGGGAGAGAGACAGATATATCTGCAATTCTGCTTTACCACTCATGAAGCTTTCTCCCTGCAGATGGGGATCAGGGGCTTAAACCCAGGTCCTTGTGCATTGTAATATGTGCACAGGTACATCACCACATGGCCCCCAATTTAAGAGAAGAGAGAGACAAAGAACCAGACATCACTCTGATACATTTGATGCCAGGGATTGAACTCAGGACCTCATGCTTGAGAGTCCAATGCCTTATCCACTGTGCCATCTACCAGACCACCCACCTTAAGATATTTGCACCACTGTTCCCTGTGCCTAAGATATTCTAGATATCTGTATTCTAGATACTTATTTGGCAAAATCCTTAATCTCTTTCAGGTCTTTTCTTCACTATCAAAGTCACTGATGATTGGAGAAATGCAAAAATAAAATACCACTCCACACCAATGAGAATGTCACACATTAGAAAGACAGAAACACCACAGTGTATTCATGTTGTGTCTGGGAAGGTCTCAAACCCAGGCTTTCATACATGATAAAGTATGTGCTGTGCCAGATGACATACATTCCTTTCTTCTCATAACTTTGTTACTGTGTAAATATAATTAACTGAATTCTAGATCTCAATATCTTATTAATATTTAAGAATCTATTAGAAGACTTCACAATGTTCTCCATGTGTCAATCCTCTAGTGGGCTGACAGTACAAATGAACATCATCATCAGTAACCCCAGTGTTACTGATGTCAAAACCACCAACCAGTTCAGTTATACTAGTGAACTGTTCAGCAAATAGTCTGTGTAGTGTTTTCAGTTCCAAAAGAAATATGAAGTTGACAACATTTACCAAACTCTAACAGTGATTGTTCTGTGGAAGTTCTGTCTTATCATTCAAGAAGAGGAGAACCAGAATTTCTGTAGGTTTTACTACCTTTGAAGATTTTCAAAGGCTGATGACTTTGAAACACATATGCTTTCCATCATGCTAGTTAGGGGCAGATAACCAACCAAAAAACATACCATAATTTTCCTGAGTGGTTATACAGTGCCTGAGAAGTACAGAAGAGAGAGAGAGCAGTCATCAATTAACTCTCTCTGAGGAAGAAGTATAGGCAAATATTAACAAAAGGGGCTGCTAATTGAACTATGTTTTAAAGTCATGGGACAAAGTTGGTTGGGCACAAAAGAAATTAAAGGCAGCTTATTTAAGTAGCCTTTGCAGAAAGTAACCACTGAAATTGAATTTTCCATTTTCCATAGATTAAGTCTATATGAAACAAAAGAAACTGGGTAATGAGGGGAGTCAAACTGAGTATTTGATTTGAACAGATTTTTTTTTTAAAGCACTAAATTTTTTTTTCCCTCACATGAAAACAGATAGAATAGAAGCATGACCTGGATGATCCAAACTCTGAACAGTTGTCTTAATTCTCCCAACAGTACAATCAAACAATGGCACATTCTACCTCCTGCCTTCCATTTCCTGGATGACAATTCCAGAAACACAGTGACAGAAAAAAAGTGAGCCCAGGAAAGTGTGGTCTGGATCTGCCATCAGTTTTAGAGATTCAGAAGGCATGGAGGTCCTAGACCTAATTTATTTTTATATTATTATTATTATTATTATTATTATTATTATTATTAATGGCCATCAAGTTTATCACTGGAATTAGTGCCTGCACAATGAATCCACAGCCCCCACTAGCCATTTTTTCCTTTTCTTTTACTTTCTTTCATATCTCTGTCTTTATCTCTCTTTTGAATAGAAATAGAGAAACCTAGAGTCAAGGTGGGCAGAAAGAGGGAGAAAGAGAGAGCCCTACAGCATTTCTTCACAGCTCTTGAAGCTTTCCCCTTCAGGTAGGAGAAGGAGCCTTGAAACCATGTCCTTCTGCATTATAATGTGTGTTCTTTACCAGATATACCATCACACTGACCTCAAGCTGTTATGACACACAAATTGTTATGACAAATACCTAGAGAGCTGAAGATATAAGATCCAGCTTTTCAGCAGACCATAGACTCAGGGAAGTAGAAGTGATCCCAATGTCATCCTAACCAGAGTTTTCATTTCACTTTGTGGAAACCAAGTTCCAGAAATTTGAATAAGGTCTCACAAAGTCTGTCACAGAAACAAGATTATAACAAAGCTATGTCTACTTATTTTTTAAAAGTTTATTTATAAAAGGGAAGCATTGACAAAACCATAGGATAAACCATTGCCACTTCTGGTTTTATCCTATAGAAGCCACTTCTGTTTCTGGTTTCTCTCTTTTCCGAGTCCCGACCTAGGGGAGGTCAGGCCTGCAGAATGGGAGGCAGACACCGGCCATTGCGGTTGCCTCCACGAGGCTTAGCCCCTTGCACTCTCACTGGACTCTGGGGCTCCCACTTGAATAAAGATTTGTATTGCTACTGCCATGAGCTTGGTTCCTGAATCATCTCTCCTACCCATGATGCTAGCCTGGCACATATAAAGCCAAACAAATTGTTGACTAATCATGAACCTAAAGGCTGGGATAGCACAGATGAAGAGTTGGGGGGGTCCTCCATTTTGTAGATAGCTAGTAGGCATATTTTAGTTAAATTCCAAAGGGCCTGTGGCTATACTAGTTTTTTTTTTTTCCCTTGACCCTGAAATCTGATATGCAGGTGGATCCAAGTTGTCTGGAGAGATGATGTCATGGCTGGGAAAAGGACCAGAAAACTGGATCAGGGAAGAGAGTAGCTCCTTAATACAGGAAAGGAGTAAAATATTGTTGATTGTAAACCCCATCGATTTGATTTGGTTTGGGGCCCATATTCAGCTTAGGAGCCTATGTGACCTCTGCATTTCTGTATATCTGAGCTCACATTCTATGGTCATGAGTAGGAACATTCCATGCTACCCCAATAACGACCCATCTTCCTCAGGTAAAGCATAGAGTATGTTGTCCAGCCTCCCTCCAGAGGATGGAACATTCTCTACTGTTGTTTATCCAAGTTGAGGGGAAGGTCCTATGGGGGCCCACAAAGGGGTCTATTTTGTTGTACCTGATAGAGTTGACCGGTAACACTGGAGAGAGGGATTTATTTGAGGTCTAGGCCCATCATGTTTGTTTGGGAATCTCAGGACTCCCAGAATAGGGCCCCAGCTGACAAGGTTGCCTGGTAGTGACTAAAGAGTCATCATTAAAGTATGCCAGTCTCTTGCCCTTATTCAGCTTTTGCAGTCCTTGCTTTGATGAGGTTAGCTTTGGAGTGAGTGAGAGAACTGTAATAGGAAGTAGGTAAGGAGGGTATCTAAGTCTAATTAGATACTATTTCATTTTGAACTTTATACTGACTCACTGCAGACTATTGTGTACTTTTGCTTTCAGGTATATATTTTGGCCTAATTTATGGATACATGTGGACATATGCTCTGTCTCACGGGACCTGGTCTATATCTAGGTTTGGGGACTTTGTTAGGAAGTGAACCTCCTGGAATGGAATTAGAGAATACTATGAAAGGAAAGGTCTTACTTGAGTAATGAGGCTGAAGGGTTGACATTTCATGGCTGATGTCTCTGGACACAGTCTAGAGAAGCATGCTGAGGTGGCACTGGTTGTGTTGATTAAGTTGGGATCAGAGGATGCAATATCATTTGGTATGAATTGAGAGAAGCATGCAGGAAAGTGAGCCCCATCCTAGAGGTTCCAGGACTGGGGAAATCTAGGTTCTATAGAGGAAGTGGGAGGTTCCTGCTGTCTCTAGGGTGGGGCTCACTTTCCTGCATTCTTCTCTTAATTCATACCAAACGATATTACATCTGTGGATCCCAACCTAATGAATGCAAGGAGTACCACCTCAGCATGCTTTGCTATGTCTACTTCTAAGGAATATTTCTATTCTGGAAACCCCCTTTTACATTATGGTTTCACCCCACCCCATTTTAATGGAGTAAAACAAGCAGTTGGGAGTGGGATATTGATATGCAAAGATGATATTCCAGTAGAGTCAAGATAAAAGGTGAAATCTCTGTGTTGGTCAAATTTATCTTTGAAGACAATTCAATGAGACACATCAATGGAGACCAGCAAATACCTTCTCAGAAAGGTTGCCGTAACCAGTTTTTACACATCACATTGGAAAGACGTGCCACTTCTTTAGTCGAGCACAGATAAGTTATGTCTATGGGGTGTTCTGGACTAAAATGTATATCTCACAAAATCTCATTCAGGGTTGGTTGAGTAGAGTTGCTGAAAGACTGAAAGTTGCAGCCCCAGTTCTCCTAACCACACAGGAACCATGTCACCCTCCTACTTCTCTGGGCAGTTCCACTTTTTGCCCCACTCAAATTTCACCTTTGCAAGATTTCCTGCAAAACCTATGAAGAGTCAGCCTTTCCCCTTTCTGTGGTCCTCATTACTCATTCTTCTAAGTTCTGCTTCTGATGTTTCCATATAATATGAGCCTATAAAATCACATTTATTTTTAAATCAGCTTATACTTCTGAGTGTTCACATGACAGAATTTACAAGTTAGGGGATTAAACGCCTATAGTCAGAGTCATGGTAAGAAATTCATGACACATTTATTGACTATTAAAGAAAAAGAGGCAAAAGATACTGTCAGAGATATGAACAGAGTTTGGGGAGGCAGTGAAACATCCCAAGGATAGTCATAACTGGAAGCCATATCACCTCAGCACTGAAAGGACAAGAGATGAAATGAATACACAGGTTCCTGTGCTAAATATTATTAGACATGGCCAGATCAATGGGGTTTACAGTTAATGGAATTTATATAATTTTCCCATATTTTGGAGATACCATGACACCAACCTGACTTCCCTGGGCAGATGACTTCACCAATGTGTCCAGGAACCCCACCTCCCCAGAGCCCTATTTCACTAGAAAAAGATAGAACAGGCTGGGGGGTATGTATGTGCCTGTCAATGCCTAAGTCCAGCAGTGAAGCTTCTGCCAGACCTTCTGCCTTCTGCTCTTCATAAAGATCTTTGGTCCATACTCCCAGAGGGATAAAGAGTAGGGAAACTTCCAGTGGAGGGGAGGGGATATGGAACTCTGGTGGTAGGAATTGTATGGATTTGTTCCTTTTTTTAATCCTACAATCTTGTTAATCATTATTAAATCACCAATAAAGAATTTTCTTAAAAGGAAAAAAAAACTAAAAAAAAAAGTGGAGAAAAATCAAGGAGAGACAGGATCTGTGACCTTATGTCAAAGAATGCAAACCTGGACTAAGTAGTAGCCAAGTAAGGAAAGCTGTTGAGAGAATACGTAGCCCACCCAAGAATTCTCTTCTCCTTCAGTCCCTTGCACTTGGCCCCCACCAAATGAACACAGGGAGAAGTCAAAGTCAAGAAGGTTTGATCCATGCAGCCAACAGAGGAGGAGGTAAGAGGAAGGACAATAACCATGAGTAATAAATAAAAATTATATAGCACAGGATCTGAGTTAAGTCCCTTCAAACAAATCTCCCCCATCCTCAGAAATTTTATCAGTTAAAAAGGAAAGAGAGAGTTAGTTGGTACACAATATCCATTACCTCCCTGTGTATTACTCAATGATTCCACAACCCCAGATAGAATAATATTCACATGCTGATATTTTAGATTTCCAGAGACTAATAATTTTCCCAGTGTATAGCTACAACTATAAAACACTTCTTGAAATGGTAGGTGAAATTAGAAATCCATGCCTTGGTAACATAATTCAATGCTTAATAAATTTCTAAGGCATGCAAGCTATTACAATTCATCATCCCTTAGCTTTAAAAAATGTCACCTTATGCAACCCTGTTTATTCAGTCTACTACTGAGTATGCAGAAAAAGTACTCAGTTTCTCTTTATGATGTGGTCTTTGCTTGGCCCATGGTCTTCAAATGATTTCAACTACCTTCTCTGACCTCTCATAGTTCTTCTTTAACCATTTGTAAAAGGACAAAAATTACCATGAAAGCGTATTTTTTAATATACTTTGGAAATCAGGCACCCACACTTTCTAGAGAAAGTGATAGCCAGAGGTAGTGAAATTCTGAGAAAGATTTTCAGTAACTTTAACATCTCCAAGTCAAAGGTCCTAAGGGTGTTTTTACCGCAGCCGTGAGTTCAAACCATTTCAGCTTGTCAGGATAATTTCTCTTTTAAACTTGTACTGAGCATGTGTAGCAGTGTTCTGTGTACTGGGAACAACTGTGAGGAAAATACTTGCTTTGAAAGAAAGAAGATAATAATCAGAAACCACATGCATGAAAACATAAATATGTGGGATTGCCTTACATAATGGTATGTGCCATAAAGAACATAATATGGGATAATGGGACAGAATGAGAGAAGGTAGGGAAACACCTGGTCAGGACACAGAGTTGGGAAAAGATAAACACTTTCTAGAAAGATTTAACATCAAAGATTTAGTGTCACTTGTTTTGAATAAATAGAAGTGTTCTCAAACTCCCCAGATCTTAAAAGATCATGACTAGAAGAGTCAAATCAGTGATGTTTATTATAAAGGACTAAGAAATATAACACTGACTGACAATTACAAAAAAAAACTGAACCTTCCTAATCTAAATTTTTACAATAGCTTATTTTGTGGAAAGTGTCTCATAAGAGTTTATTATGTCAGCGGGCACCTGGGAGTAAGAGGGGATGGTAGAGAAGTAGTCAAGGACTAGGTACTGCTTAGGGAATGAAGACAGTACTAGGATATTGAGAAGAAAGGGAAGTAGGGGTCAGGAGGTGGTGCACTGGGTTAAGCGCACATAGTACAAAGTTCAGGGACATACACAATGATCCCTGTCGGAGCCCAGCCAGCTCCCCACCTGCAGGGGGAAGCTTCACAAGTGGTGAAACAGGTCTGCAGGTGTCTATGGATTTATAGTGCCAGCACTGAGCTCCGGTGATAACCCTAGAAGCAAAAACAAACAAACAAAAGTCAGAAACAGGCTGGGACTCTACAGGCAAGACATTGCCCTTAATGTAGAATAACAGTGATAGTAACTGCCCCACTCTCAGGAGGGAGCTGGGTCAACATCCTCTGCCACTCGAGGAAGACTGGTCCTGAAATGAGTGCAGCCTAGAATGATGCTAGCTATGACCGTGGAATGTGAGCTCAGACTGACAAGGATGCAGAGATTACACAGGCTCCTGTGCTGAATATGAAGACATGGGCCTAAGGTCAGATCCATGGGGTTTACAGTTAATGGTATTTATATAATTTTCCCATATTTGGGTGCTTTTCTCTGCCCTTATCCAGCTTTCTAGTCCTATCCTCAAATCTCACACCATCTTCCCTAACAATACTTTTAACTCAGCTGCATGTTAGCTATCAGGCTCAAGCAAAAATTAGTAAGTTATGGGTCCCATGGAATATACCTAAAGTAGACTTCTTAGCTTCTTCTAATATGAAGACCCCAAGTCACATCTGCTATATATTTACTTTTAGGTTCTTGATTATTAAACAATTTGTTCTGCTTTGTATCTTAATGCTTTTTAGCCACCAAGTTACAGATGCTACCATGACACCAACCTGACTTCCCTGAGCAGATGACCTCACCAATGTGTCCTGGAACCCCACTTCCCCAGAGCCTAGGGAATGATAGAAACAGGCTGGAGGTATAAATTGACCTGTTAATGCCCAAGTCCAGCGGCAAAGCAATTACAGAAGCCAGATCTTCTGCCTTCTGCTCTTCATAAAGATCTTTGGTCCATACTCCCAGAGGGATAAAGAATAGGGAAACTTCCAGCAGAGGGGAGGGGATATGGAACTCTGGTGGTGGGAACTGTATGGAATTGTACCCCTCTTCTTATACCACCATCTTGTCAATCATTATTTAAATCACTAATAAAAAGTTACCAAAAAAAGGAAGGAGAAAAGAAACAGGCTGGGAGTATAGTTCTACTTGCCAGTGTCCACGTCCAGTGGAGAAGCAATTACAGAAGCCAGACCATCTACCTACCTCCTGCATCCCATAAAGAATTTTGGTCCTGGGGGCCAAGCAGTGGTGTACCCAGGATCCAGGTGTAAGAGCCCCCACTCCCCACCTGCAAGGGAAAACTTCATGAGCTGTGAGGCAGGTCTGCAAGAGTCTCTCTTTCTCTCTCCCACCCTATCTCCTCCTCTCTCAATTTCTCTCTGTCCTATCCAATAAAATGAAAAAAAAAAAATAGCCGCCAGGAGCAGTTGATTTATAGTGGGAGTACCTAGCCCCAGAAATAAACTTGGAGGGGAAAAAATTTGGTCCTTAGAAGCCAAGCAGTGGTGCAGCTGGTTAAGCACTCACATTACAGTGTGCAAGGATCCAGGTTCAAGTCCCTGGTCTCCACTTGCAGAAGGAAAGCTTCACCAGTGGTGAAGCGGGGCTACAGGTGTCTCTCTGTCTCTTTCCTTCTCATCTCTCTCTCCCCTCGCAATTTCTCTCTGTCTCTATTCAATAATACATATAATATATATATTATAATATATATGTAATATATATTATATAATATATAATAATATATATATTTTTAAAAGAATTCTGGTCCATACTCCCAGAGGGATAAATAAGGAAGCTTCCAGTGGAGGAAATGGGACACAGAACTCTCTTGGTGTGAACTGTATGGAATTGTATCCCTCTTCTCCTATAATCTTGCTGATCATTATTAAATCACTAATAAAAAATTAAAAAGAAAAAAGAAAAAGAGGCAGAAAAGAGAATCTGGCCTCTGTGAGCAGTGAGCAGTGAGCTAGGTATTACTTTGTCGTATATAAATCTGAATATGGTTGTAAGTATGGAGCTAGTCTCAGAGATAAAAAAGAATTCCCATGAGATGGAATGATAATTACAGTAATCTTTTATGTTAGTGCCCACAGTTCAAAAATAGTTGAGGTATGCTTCATATTAGTTAAATCACATAATCTAAACCATATATTCAGTATCAAAATGACTGAAAAGTATGGTAAAGAAAAGTTTTGCAAAAAGATACTCTCACAGAAAATAAAGTATCAAACCAAACTTAGACTTTAATTTCTTATGTGGTAGTGAAATAAGTGCTGAGGTCAAATCTACTGTCTCTGTGTATTTTCAATTTAAGAAAATGCTCATTATCTGTCAAATTTGGGCCTTCATGATTTCTTGATGTAAACTTGGGGGGGGGATGGTAACTCCCTATAGTGCCACAGAACCCAACAATGGCTTAAATTCTTTAAACTGAACCACTAACCACTAAGTTCCACAGCATCTGAACTTTTAAATTTCCATTGACACAACTAAAGATGTAATGTAAAAGTAAATTGCTCCAATATCTCAAAAGATTTGACAACAAGAACTGGGTGAAGCCATTATGTCTCAGCAATATGACAGCTTCAGTTAACCACACATGAAAAAGGCTGACCCTATACTAGTAAGATATTTTAATGAAATTTCTAGAGATAATGTTAAAGGTCTTGAACTTGATGTCCTGCCAGGAGCGAAAAGTGACCAATTAAATGTATCTCCTTTCTCTGCCCTGAGTGCAGTACACAGGTTGGGAAGATAACTAGCATGTTAGATGGTAACATTAGTATTACTTCAGAGATGGAAAATTCTATCAGTTAAAAATGAATATTTTTTAGAAACTGATGACCAACTTCACTAGAACTTGTTGGAAGATTGATTCTACTAGTGTACTCATACAAACTCTACAAATAACAGTGCTGATGATTTTCCAACTTTGATAAAACTGTTCTTCTAAAAAATAATTTTTAATATTCATGATATGAAGTCATTACAATAATTTGGCTATTTTTTCAAAGTGTAGTGTGAATAATACTATATTAAAACCAAGATCTCTGAGACACTTGTCTTCTTCTGAAAGAAGACCAAAAAATGTTTTAAATAGTCCATAAGTCAAAGAAAAGGAGAGCAACCAAAGATTCCACTTCAAAAGATTAGTTCTTGTTTTAACTAAAATGTTCACACTAATTTACATTAAGTTGCTTTTTTTGTTTTGTTTTGTTTTCACCAGAGGTTCTACTCAGTGCTGGTTGGTGGTGCAGCGGGAGGGGGGGGGGGGGGCGGGCAGGGATTGAATTTAGGATTTCAGTGCCTCTGGCCTGAAAGTCTCTTTGCACAGCCATTATGTTATCTACCTCTGTCTACATTAGGATTTTTTTCTTAAAGAAAGAAATAACAAATCTCAGGAGCCGGGCAGTGACACATTGACTGATCACAAATATTACAATGAGCAGGATCCGGGTTCTAACCTCCGGTCCTCACATGCAGGAAGAAAGCTTTGCCAGTGGTATCTTTCTGTCTCTCTTTATTTCTTTCTATTTCCCCCTTCCCTCTCAATTTCTGGCTACCTCTATCCAATAAATAAAGATAATTTAAAACAATTTTTATTTTTTTATTGTCTTTATTTATTTATTGGACAGAGACAGGCAGAAATCAAGAGGGAAGAGGGTGGTGGAGAAGGGAGAGACAGAGAGACACCTTCAGCCCTGCTCCACCACTTTCAAAGCTTTCCTCCTGCAGGTGGGGACCAGGGGCTTGAACCCGGGTCCCTGCACATTGTAACATGTGTGCTCAACCAGGTGTGCCACCACCCGGCCCCTAAAACAAGTTTTAATGAAAAAACAAAACTGTAAAGACTATGCTTTTCCAACAGCATGTAAAAGTCATAAACAATTCTGCTTTCACTTTCATTTCAAAGTAAGAATTGTGAAAGAACATTACCAGAGTGGTTTTCATGCTGGTTTACACCTGATCTGACACTAAAAGATGAGTTATCTGTAAGTTGTCTAAATCACAAAACTTTAGGAGAAGTTGTTACACAAGGCAGGTGCTTTAAATTTCAGTATGATTTCCAACAAGTAGAAAGACTTGATTTCACACAAAATTGTCTTGATTCCTAATTTCTCTTGAAAGATCAGAAGCAAATTTGCACTCATAATACTAAGAGTTGGCAGTGAGCTGCCATTCTTTCAACAGGGTATTTGCTTCCAGGTTTTTCACAGCTACATTCCTATATTGTCTTACATCCAGATCACTGATTGCTTATAAATTATCTTCCTGATCCATAAAGACAATTGATAACTATATTTTAATACTAGTAGTGGCTGTGTGTGTGTGTGTGTGTGTGTGTGTGTAATTCCCATTGACCACAGTGGCTTCAGAGATCCAGAAATACAAGCCTATACCTAGTTCCACTTTTCACCATCTAATGATCAAAGAAACTAAAGATTTATTTAAAGATTATGACAATGTGTTTTCATACTTAACTCCCCATTTTCTCTTCATATACTTCTTATTTAAAAAAAAAAATCCAGTAATTTCAATTTCTTCATGAAAAAAAGAAGAGCTATGATCACCAAACCAAATTTATGGCCTAAAAGCATTTTCTGAACATAATTCAGATGAACCCAGCAGGCTTGGATCTGGAGTAATCCAGCCCCTGTAGGGAAATCTTTGTCCCAAGGATTCCATAAGCTCACAGCTCACTAATTCTGTGAATTCTGATTTGTCCCCTGAAGATTCCTATAAATTCCAAAAAATAAGTGTGCCTGTCCTTGCCTCTCAGACTTATTAAATAATGGACAAAGTAATACAGATTCTTCACACACTTTTTCTCCTTGTCCTAGAGCTCTCTGCCACTTCTTCCAGCCTCATAGAAGCACATGCGCTAACTACCTGTATTCATTTTAGCCAAACCCAGAAAGGACAGCCAGCCCTTTCTATTCTGCTTCCTTAGTGATACAGCACCAAAATGATGATCGAAGACTAGGGAGAGAACACAGTGGTCGTATATGGGACTTTCATGCCTGAGGCCTACAGATGCCAGGTTCCATCCCTGGTACTACCATAAAACAAGAGCTTAGCAATGGTGTCCCCTCTCTTTCTCTACCCTGTTAAAATAAATGTTTTGTTTGTTTGTTTGTTTGCTTGCTTGATTGCTTGCTTGTTTTTGACAGAGCGCTGCTCAGCACTGGCTTATTCTGTGTACGAGGGGAATTGAGCTTGGCACTTTGGAGCCTCAGACGTGAGTGAGAGTTTCTTTGCATAACTATTATGCTATCTACTCCTGTCCCATGTGTCTCTTTTTAATAATCATTGTGTCTTTTGATTTGTAAACTTAGGCTATTTGTATTCAGGGTAATTATTGATATATGTGGTATGTTCACTAGTATTCTCTACTTTGTTTTCTGATTGTTTCCTGTTTTTATTGTTTCTTTTTCAATATTTCTATTTGCTAACTTCTGTGAATGGTTTTCCACAATGTTGCTATCACTTTCTATGCAACTCTACTACATATTCTGTTTTGCGGTTACCATGTATATTGTCTTCAACTTAGGGTATTGGAGTCTTGTTTTTCATATGTGGAATAAAGATGGCTGAAACAAATGAGAATCCTCTCCAACTGGTCACTCTTATAGTTTAACATCCAAGTTCAATCATTGATACTGTACTTAATAAGTGGTGCTTTAGTCTTTCTCATGCTCTCATTAAACAAATTAAATTAATCCTAAAAAAATAACATCTGTTCAACAACATTTAAATGTAGTTTTTCTGAACATTTTTTTCATTAAAGAACCCATAAATTTTTTTTACCTCACTTAATATCTATTGACCCACATGGCATTAAGATTCCTAGAAACAAGCCTTGGAAATCACTGGAGTAGAAACTCTAGAGTCTATTTCAAGACTAATATTATCTGATTCAATTCCTTTCTACTAAAGTCAAAGACAAGGACATTTTATCACCAAACAAATTGTATAAAACTATGAGAGTGACAGGTTGGAGCAAATTCTCCAAAAGGAAACTGTTATGACCCTCTCTGCTGACTTCCTTTTGTCAGTTCTACTTCATGAGTCTGTCATTTATAATCAGTTGATGAGATCAAATGAAGTCAAAGCCTCTACCTTCCTTATGGATGGTGTTGGTGGTGGTGGTCCAAATTGGATTGGAGGTGGGGGATGGGAGAACCAGCTGCAGCGTTTTATCTTTTGGTGACAACAAGCAGTTGTGTTCCTTCTTGGGCAGTCACCGGATTCATGAATAGTGCCACAGTCTTTTAAAGCCAGGACTGCTCTTTTGATCTGCTACTTCATATGACTCCACCACAGGCAAGCCCTTCTGTCCCATACCACCCCCACCCCCTTCCTGTGTTTGTGTCTACCCTTGCATGGATTTAGGCTTCCAGCCAGAGCGAAAGCAACGACTTGCTCAATTCAGAGGAATAAAGGAAAACAATGCCCCCCACTTCTCAATTTGATTGTCAATAGCTGTTGGGGAGATATAATAATAAACATCTTCCTTAAGTATACGAAGCTTTTAGACAAATAAAGAACTATGTTTCTGAATCTGTTCTTCAAAGCCTGTGATGATTCCATGTACTTAGAGATGGTCTTGCAGCCATGGGGATGGAATATAAGGTTAGAATTTGAGAGACTTTAGCCTGCTTGGTTTTCTTCTTCCTAATCTCACTTTGCAGTTTAGTAGGTTGTTTTTTTTTTTTTAAGTAAAACTGTAAACTAAACAAAACACCCAATGCATATATAGTTCTGCACAGAGCATAGATTTTTTAGAGTATCTTTTCTATTTTTTAGAATCTATTTATTTTAAGTAATACCAATGTGTATCAAATTTGCAAAGAATGCAGAAAGACCTAGTAGGAAGCAGGATGAAGATGGGAAATCCATCATTGATGTTGTATGTACCAAAAGGAACAAGAGCTTTAGTATTTTCTAATAAGAAATTTCATCCTTCCTAAGTCCCAACATTCACTTAGTTCTTTGCTGAGCGGGCACCACTCATAAAGGTGATCAAATGCATCCACATTCAATGAATACTCATCTGAGAGGGCCAGGCAGTAGCACACCGGGTGAAATGTACATGTATAAAGCATAAGGACTGGCCCAAAGATTCTGGTTTGAGCCCCCGGCTCCCCACCTGTAGGGGGTTCACTTCACTAGTAATGAAGCAGGTCTGCAGGTGTCTATCTTTCTCTCCTCATCTCTGTCTTCTCCTCTTCTCTCAATTTCTCTCTGTCCTTTCCAACAGCAGCTACAGCAACAATAACAACAATAATAATAGCAACAATAACAATGGAAAAATGGCCTCCAGGAGCAGGAGATTCATGGTGTAGGCACCGAACCCAGCAATAACTCTGGAGACAAAAAAGAAAAAAAAATTCTCATCTCATCTGAGGCTGCAGTCTATAGACTTGGAGTATCATTTCCAGAAAACTCCAACTAAGCCGTAATTCCCAGGCACAGGCCCTCTGGTCAATATTGTCTGCCCCTTACTTCCAAAGATCCTGATCCACAATGTTCCATTTCCTGATTCTTTAAATTATTTTTATTATCTTTATTTGTTTATTGGATAGAGACAGCCAGAAATCAAGAGGGGAGGGGTGATAGAGAGGGAGAGAAACAAAGAGACACCTGCAGCCTTGCTTCACTACTTGCAAAGCTTTCCCCCTTCATGTGGGGACCGGGGACTTGAACCTGGGTCCTTATGCACTGTAACATGTGTGCTCAACCAGGTGCACCACCACCTGGCCCTGCCTCTTCCCTCATTTTGCTCCATCACCATGAGCCTCTTTAGTTTTAATCAAATATGCCAGATACACTTACGACTCAGAGTTTCTGCTGTTCCTTCCAACTGAAATGTTCTTCCTGGATATGTACGTGGCTCAGCTACTCTTCTTTATATCTTTATTAGTGTTTTTTTCATCAGTGAGGTTGTCCTAACCATTCTATTTAAAATACCAACTTTCCTACCCAACAATACTAGCATATTCCCTTAATTTATGTTTTTCCAAATCATTTACTACTATCTTACCAATCAATATCTTGAAACATTTGCATTTCTTTTTTTTTAACTTATTAATTTAATTTTTTTTATTTTTTATTATTTTTTATTAAAGAAAGGATTAATTAACAAAACCATAGGGTAGGAGGGGTACAACTCCACACAATTCCCACCGCCCAATCTCCATATCCCACCCCCTCCCCCGATAGCTTTCCCATTCTCTATCCCTCTGGAAGCATGGACCCAGGGTCATTGAGGGTTGCAGAAGGTAGAAGGTCTGGCTTCTGTAATTGCTTCCTCGCTGAACATGGGCGTTGACTGGTCGGTCCATACTCCCAGTCTGCCTCTCTCTTTCCCTAGTAGGATGGGTTTCTGGGGAAGCTGAGCTCCAGGACACATTGGTGGTGTCTTCAATCCAGGGAAGTCTGGCCGGCATCCTGATGACACCTGGAACCTGGTGACTGAAAAGAGAGTTAACATACAAAGCCAAACAAATTGTTGAGCAATCATGGACCCAAAGCTTGGAAAAGTGGAGAGGAAGTATTAGGGAGATACTCACTGCAAACTCTAGTATACTTCTGCTTTCTTACTTTGGTGCCATACTCCAAACTCAGTCAATTTCTGCTTTGCGTTTCTACTTCTTTTTTTTTTTTTACATGCATAACATTTGCATTTTTAACATTCATGTCATCCCAGGTCTAACCTGACCCTAAACTGCTTTTTTTTTTTAATTGAAATAAGGTAAAGGAAAGAATGAGTGAGTCAAAGAAGAATCTCATCTCACCACTTTCATGAAGTACAAAGAATCAAACCCAGACCTTCATATGTGCAAGATATGTACTCTACCACTGAACCTTGGACCCAACTCCATAGCCCCATCTCATCAGCTTTTAGTAGGCTAGAGAGTTATAGCCACTTAACTAGTTTCTTCTGTCTAGCTTCTCCCTTTTCTATCCCATGTTCTAAAAATATGTCAGGATAATATTCACACAAGACAGATGAAATGTCGCTTTCACTAATCTTACAAAATGCTAGTGATTCCCTCTTTCTGTTGAGATGAATCCTTTAAGTTACCTTCCCAATTGTTCACCTACTTACTCCAGAAAGGTGTCAGTGCATATCAGGGAAGAACCCAAGTTGGAAGTAAGAATCTTTTGCAGACACTTACAATGAGAAATTATACTCAAATAAGTAAATAAATAAGAAATTGTACTCATGTGTTAGCAACTACCCTGTAATCCAATACCTTCCCAATAAAATACAAAGAAAAAGTGTGTGTTGGGGGGGTAGAGTGGGAGGAAAAAGATGGCCTAATGTTTTTATAGGTCTATTGGAGATCAAGACTTATTCTAAGTACTTCATATTAATCAATAAATGTATATCTCACACAAAAACAAAAGATAGATTCTCTGCCATATCCCTTTCTACTCAATGCCCAAGTACTTTTTATCTCCCAAGTAAAATATATACTTGGGTCCATACTCCCAGAAGGTTAAAGAATAGGAAAGCTATCAGGGGAGGGAGGGGATACAGAGTTCTGGTGGTGGGAATTGTGTGGAGTTGTACCCCTCTTATCCTATGGTTTTGTCCATGTTTCCTTTTTATAAATAAAATAATATTACATATATATTGTAATATATATATATGGTTTCAGCTCTTATATCTTTCTTTTACCCTCCCCTTGCTCTGTCTATCTTCTTCAATCACATGACCTATTTCATTTTTCTGTTGAAATCCTAGCTGAAGATCAGTCAAGGTCCATTTATTAACTGACATATTCATTCCGTCTGAACAGAGATAGGAAAAACTCAGACTTCTGTTTTCCCCAGACCTCCTGCTAGAAGTTATCTTTAGTCTGTCCACCTGTGCATTTCACATGCTACCTAGATTAATATCATTATTCCTGCATGCATAGGTTTTTTCCTAACCAGTTTCTTCATATGGTACTTGAGGGAAGATACTTGTGTGCCTCTGTTCTAATCTGAGAATATTATATGACAGCTTTCACAGCTAGGTGCATATATCTATTTGGGAATAGCCATAACAATACATCTAGCCATAGTCCATAGTAGATATTCAGTAACTAGTGCTTTTTTATTTGTTTTGTTTTGTTTTTTTAAATATTTATTTGTTTACTTATTCCCTTTTGTTGCGCTTGTTGTTTTATTGTTGTAGTTATTATTGTTGTCATTGTTGTTGGATAGGACAGAGAGACATGGAGAGAGGAGGGGAAGACAGAGAGGGGGAGAGAATGATAGACACCTGTAGACCCACTTCACTGCCCTTGAATCGACTCCCCTACAGGTCAGGAGCTGGGGGGTTGAACCGGGATCCTTACACTGGTCCTTGCACTTTGCACCACCTGCACTTAACCTGCAGCTCTTTGCATAACCATTTTATTATCTACCCCCACCCATAGTGACTAGTTTTTAGATGGATGATGGATGGATGGATGGATGGATGGATGGATGGATGGATGGATGGATGGATGGATGGATAAGCTTAACCTCCACCTAACAGAGACTACACCCCTGAGACAAAGGCCATTATTAAGCTTTGAATGTGACCTTTGTAAACAGCTTCAGAACAAGAATCTGAAATCAGAGACCACTAATAAGGGTTAATAGTAATTCATCTGAGATCATATTATCAGCTATAGCTAGTAAGCCATCATCCTCAAATCTCCCCCCGACCCCTTCCCCACAGTCAGCTCACGGCTCCTGAGGTAGCAAGCTATTTTTCAACAGTGAGTGAACTAGAAGCTTGGACTGGAAAATAATATTACACAACTTCCTCCAAGATGAATTTTAAAAAGGAAATCATCAGGGTGAGAAGAACAGAGAGTTGACTTACCAGTTGAAGCTGTTGTGCTAGGCACATACACAAACTTGATCTCCCGAATGCCCTGTGACACACACCTGGATATGTTTTGCCATAAGCAATTTGGTGGCATGTAAAACAAACCTGGAAGAAAAGTGAGCAGTGAGAGAACAAGGATAAGAAGGAAAAAGAGGAAGGGAAAAAAAGAAAGAAAGAAAAATTCAGCTTCATCTTTCTGAATATGTGTAAAAGCTTCTGTAATATGCCCATGTCTAGTCCCAGAAATTGTGTTTCATTGTAACTTACCATTATTGTCTGTGACATTTTTTTTTTTAGTCCTAGCCAGGCTTCACCACTCCTGGAAGACTTTTTTTTTTTTTAGATTAAAAAAAGAGAGATTGAGACAGAAGATAGAGTGAAAAATGTAGACACCACAGTATAGAAACTTCCCCTAGTACTCTGGAGGCTGGATTTGAACCTGAATGGTGTATACATCAAAGCATTATTTATTATTATTATTAATGATAATAATGAATATTATTATTATTTTACTTAGTGTCTCCAGACATTGTAGTAGGTCAGGTCAGTCATAACCTTGGGAAGGTCTGTGGTCATTGAGCAATCAGTATTAATTTTTTTCCCCTCAAACATGACTTTATACCCTCACCTATTCTCTCACCCCACTATTACCCCCAATCTGGATGGTCTACCCAGAAAGTGTTTCTTTAAAGCAAAGCAGGCAATCTTGCTGGCTTTTCTTTTCTGCCAGTTCATTGCATTCCCTACATCTCCATCTACAGTCTTCCCACATTTACCTGTTTGCATATCCTCTCTGGCCTTGACTCTGAACTCTCAGAGGAAGAATCATATGCCTTTATCTCTGAATCCTTGGTTCTGAGCACAGCAACTGGCATACTGCATATACTCCAGAGATGTTTATCAGTGATGGAGATGTAAAGCTGTGTCTTGAAACTTGAGTTACCAGCATGTCAACTTTGGACTTTTTTTTTCTCATTGGTCACTACTTATACAACCATTTTCCCTCCCAACTTATTCAAGTCTTTATTAAAGAAAGGAAAGGAAGAAATAAAGAAAGAAAGAAAAGAAAGAAGGAAATATAAAAGAAAGAAAGAAATCATGGCCCACTTTGAGGTCATACCTATGAACTGACACAGATGAGCAGGTTCTGTTTGTTCCAAAACACATAAAATAAATGAGCCACTATTAAGATAGTTACTATTAATTGAGGACCACCTACATCAGGACATCTGTGCTAGGCAAGTCACTTTTAGGAAGCATTGATTAGGGTTGGTTTCCTAAAGCTGTGGAAAATTATGCTTATTAGTTCTGTATTTTAGGTCTGTCAATAGAATTGCTGCACATACTCATTAATACTGTCTTTTTTATTGATTTATTATCATTATTATTATTTTACTGAGATTGTCTCCAGACATTGTAGTTAGTAGGTCAGCTATTTTTTAAATTTTTTAATATTTATTTATTTTCCCTTTTGTTGCCCTTGTTTTATTGTTGTAGTTATTATTGTTGTGCTTGCTGTCATCATTGTTGGATAGGACAAAAAGAAATGGAGAGAGGAGGGGAAGAGAGAAGAGAGGGGGAGAGAAAGATAGACACCTGTACACCTGCTTCACCGGCCGTAAAGCGACTCCTCTACAGGTGGGGAGCTGAGGGCTCAAACCGGGATCCTTACGCTGGTCCTTGTGCTTTGCGCTAAGTGCACTTAACCCGCTGCTACCGACCGACTCCCAGTAGGTCAGTTACAACCTTGGGAAGGTGTGTGGTCATTGAGGAATCAGTATTATTTTTTTCCTCACACCTGACTTTATATCCTCACTTATTCTCAAACCCCACTGTTCCCCCTAATATGGATGCTCTACCCGTAAAGTGTTTTTTAAAACTCTCCGGAAGATAGGGAGTAAAATGCACAGGCATATAGTTCACAAAATGGAAACTATCATTAGTTAAAAAGAAAATATGCAAACCTGCTGCCTTTCAAGTACATGCAAATTAAAATGACACAAACAAACTGTGTCATTTTAAGGCTTTAAAATTACTTCACTGAGGAGGGTGCTTCCTTTGTCAAGCACACGACAAGCTAAATTTGAACCCCACCAGCATGGTACCAGGGAAAGCTTCAGTGCTATGGTGTCTTTCCCTCTGTACCTCTGTTTCTACCTAAAAAAAAAAAAAAAAAAAAATCAGTTCCCTCAGAGCAATGAAGCCTTGAAGATAATAAATAGGAAGATATTTGAAAAACACTTACTGTAAGTGAAGGTGAGCTGAAATGGACTCTCAAGAGTTTGTATGTGATTTTATGATGCACAGTGACTACAAACTGATGTGACATTCCCAACACACACTTTTGACGATGAGAATTAAGGGTTGGAAATTGTGATTAGCCTTTGACACGGTGCGGTTTTAGAATTCCAATCTAAGGGAAAGGGTGGTGGTGCACTGGGTTAAGCACACATAGTATGAATCATAGGACCCGACCCGTTTAAGGATCCCGGTTTGAACCCTGCCTGCAGGGTTGGGGGGGGTTGTCACTTCACAAGCGGTGAAGCAGGTCTGCAGGTGTTTCTCATAACTATTCTTCTCTATCTCCCCTCCCCTCTCATTTTCTCTCTGTCCTATTGAAGGAAAATAAATAAATAAATGGCCTCCAGGAGAATTGGATTTGAAGTACAGACACTGAACCCCAGTAATAACCTCAGAGAAAAAGGAGAGAAAAGAAAAGAAAAAGAAACCCAATTTAGAGGAAACTCTACATATGGAAGGTATTATTTGCATGGACTTGTTTGTTATCTTATAAAGTATACTATTAAAAACTGCATTTTTGTTTTCCCCGTGAAGATGGTGTATAAGACTAGTAGTCTACGTCCATTTAGTGGGTGATCATGTGTTTATTAAACTTAGGTTTATGAAAACAACATATGGCAACACAAAGTGCTTTGAGGATAACAGAATAAAAAACACTATAGAAAATGATGCAAGTGTGTAAAAAAAAAGTGCCTGTAAGAAACCCCGCAATTGGGAGTATATATCTGCACATCACACATTTGACAAGTGGTTGACATCAAACATCTGTAAAGAACTCATTTAACTCAACAAAAAGAAAAGGAAATACTTGGGGCTGGGTGGTGGTGCACCCTGCTGAGTGCACACATCATAGTGCTCAAGACCCAGTTTCAAGCGCCTGGTCCCCACCTGCAGAAGGGAAGCTTCTAATGTGGTGAAGCAGGGCTACAGGTGTCTCTCTTTCTTTCTCCCTCTCTATCTTCCCCTTCCTATCTCCATTTCTGGCTGTCTCTATTCAATAAATAAATAAATATAATTTTAAAAAAAGGAAAGGAAATACCCAATAAAAAAGGGGGCAGAAGACCTGAATAGATCGTTTTCTTAAGAAGAGAAACAGAGGAAATGCTCCACTTCATTCATCATTAGAGGAATGCAAATTAAAACCACACTGAGATTGCACTTCACACCAGTGAAGTGGCCTACATCAACAAAACAGGAAATAATAAGTGTAGGAGAGAGGGTGGAGAAAGAGGCACTCTATCACACTGCTAGTGGGAAAGCAAACTGGTGCAGCCATCATGGAGAACAGTATGGAGAATTCTTAAATAAGAAAATAATAAGCTCTTACATGGTAAAAATGAAAGTACCTCATGAATCAGCAGTATAGTGTCTAGGCATTTACCCAGAAGACGTAGAAACACTTACTCAAAGGAGCATAGGCACCCAGTGCATTATTCACAATAGCCAAAATACAGAGGCAACCTAAATGCTCAACAGGTGATTGGATAAAGGAATTATGGGAGGTATAGTCAATGGACTATTCTTAGGCAATGAAAAAAATGATACTGAGTCCTTTGAGATAAAATGGATGAAACTGGAGGCGATTATGCTTAGTGAAGTAAGGAAGGAAACACAGGACAACTACTGGATATCTGTGTCAACAGAGAATTGAAACACATGAACTTACAAAAAAAAGTCAAGACCTTGGGGGAAGGGAAGATAACAATGGTTATGCAAATAGACTCTCAGGGCTGAGGGTCTGAGTTCCCAGATTCAATCCTCCCCATCACCATCAGCCAGCGTTTAGCAGTGCTCTGGGGGTGGGGGGAATATATATATATATATCCTTTTTAAATTTGATTTATTTATTATTGGATATAGACAGAAGAACTGTCAGGGGAGGCAGACATAGGGAGGGAAAGAGACAAAAAGACACCCACAGCCTTCATTCACTATTCATGAAGTTTTCCCTCTGCAGGGGGAACCTATGGTTTGAAGCTGGGTCCTTGTGCTCTGTAGTGTGAGCACATTACTAGGAGCACAACCATCTGGTCCCTCTATGTTTATTTTTAAAAGAACTATAGTGGTTATCTTTGGTGTGAGAATGCAAAACTTTTATTATCACCATTAAATCATAAGTGAAAAAATAAGTTCATGTGAGGAGCAGCCCAGAAGGTAACAGGAACCACCAACTTGTAGCTGTGAGGTTCTAAGTGCAGTCCCTGACATCACCTGTACCGGAGCAATACTCTGCTCCCCCCACCACCCTCAAATAAATAAATAAGCAAGTCTGTGAGGAAAGGCCCTTGTTTCTGGCAGGGCAGTGTCAACAATGGCTAAGTGCGTGAACTCTAGCATCAGACAGTCTACCTCTGAAGCTCAGCTCTGCTGTTCCTCAGCTCTGTGACCTTTTGCAAGTTGCCTAACTTCTCCGAGACCTCATTTTTCTCACATGCAGAATGAAACACCTATCTCGCCATGTTGTTGTGAAGATCAGGAAAGGTAACTTGTGCAGAGCATTAAGTAAGGGCTGGCACAAAGTGACACTGACTAAGTAGCTATTCACCTGCAAATATCTATCAGCCACTGACTATGTGCAAAGAAACCTAATATACCGGTAATCATTGGGAAATCTCCTCACTTTTCTGTTTCCTGCAATATGCTTATACTATCTTCATATGTAACGACACTCTAATGTACCTGGTTCACCACCTTCACAGCAAGATAGACCAAGAGTATACTAATTGATCTCCCAGTTTTTCCTCTCTAACCCATTCCAAAATAAAGATTTGATGAGCTTATGCCATTTTTCAGCATCTTCACTGGGTTCCCATCTCTAGAAAGATAAAATTCAGCATCTTTGTTTGTTTTTTCTTTTTTCAAGCCATGTTTTACTTGTGAGTAATAGCAGCTTATAAGACTACAGGATCAAGATCTGCATCACACCCACCACTAAAATCCAGTGTCCCCACCCTCCCAGTGATAACCACCATAGTTCTCACAAAGTTTAAGAGACTGTGTGTGTGTGTGTGTGTGTGTGTGTGTGTGTCATGTGACCTCTTTATTCATTTCACTAAGCATAATCCCAAAATCCCCTTCAGTCCCATCATTTTGTCCAGAAGGACACAATATCATCTTTTCTATTAGAGAGTAGTACTCCTTAGAGTATATATCCAAGACCTTTTTTTTTTTTTAATTTAGTTACCTTGTTGGTCATTTAGACTGCTTCCACTCCCTGGCAATTATGAATAATGCAGCTATAAACAGTTCAGCATCTTTGTTTAGGGATCTTTTAATCTGACCTTAGCCTACCATAAAATGTCACTTTTTGCCTTTTTTTTCCTCTGCCCTCTATTTCTTTTATTATTATTTATTTATTTACTTTGGATAGAGTTAGAAGTTAAGAAGGAGAGGGGAGAGTGGTAGAAAGATAGAGAGAGACCTACAGCACAGCTTCCCCACTCATGAAGCTTATCCTCTTCAGGTGGGGATGAGGGGCCTGAACCTCGGTCCTTGTGCACTCAACCATCACCCGGCCCCTCTCACACACTCTGTCTCCCCTCTCAAATCTGCAACACACAGCCACTGTCAGACTCTAAGTTTATACTATAGTTCTCAATCTCTAACGTCTCTTTAACTAGTTATTTTCACAACATGCCTATATGAATGCAGATACCAATGTCTGGACTGAAGGCAAGTTTATTCAACATTCTTTATTCAACATTCTGTGTGATTTTGGAATGAGCCTCAAGGATCCCCTTGGAGAAAACTATCATTGTCTTTTCTGCCCTGTGGATGCTTCTGTGCCCTGTCAAACACAGCTAAGATATCCACTCTATATTCTTTTCACCCTTGGGCAAATATGGTCTCCAGTCTTCTACTTAGGCCAAGTTTCTAAGATTGTCATTTCTTGTGCTGACTTCGCTTCACTTCTCTATCTGCTCCATGGAACCTTGAGCTCCTAAATTTCAGAAGTTATCTCTTGTTTACCCCCCCCCCCACACACACACACACACCCAAAATGCCCTCTGCAGCACAATGAGGGGTACATAGTAGACACTTATAGACATCTATGGGATGTGTTGATGCACTTGTTCATTGGTGTTAATCCTTGATGACCACATCGGCAGTGCTGAGTCCTAGTTCATTCTGTAATTATTAAGGTTGCCCTTACTGATTTCAGTTCTTGCTTCTGCTCATTTGCCTCTCAGATAACGCAGTCAGCACAATTTCTCACTTGTGTAATACAACATGTAACCTGCAACCATATAGTTAGCCTTCTCTTAAACAGAACGAGAACCTCAGTGAGATAGCATCAAGACCACCGTGGAGGGATGTGAATTTCAGTCTGGAGGAGATGAGCTGGTATTGGGTAATGCTGCGTTAACTACAGACAGCAGTTCTGAGGTGAGCAGAGCACACACCCATTTCAGGGGTTTTTCCTGAACCTGGGCCCAATAACTGACCATAAGCTTTCCTGTTTGGATGTTAGAATAATTTGATGGTTACTCCGATAGACCCTAAAGACATACTGTCTTTGTTAGAATTACAACTCCACTAACTGTGTGAACCCAGATGTGTTCTTTAACCTCTCTGGAATTTAGTTGTAAAAAATAAGTGTCCTGGGAGTCGGGCTGTAGTGCAGCGGGTTAAGCACAGGTGGCGCAAAGTGCAAAGACTGGTTCGAGCCCCTGGCTCCCCACCTGCAGGGGAGTCACTTCACAGGTGGTGAAGCAGGTCTGCAGGTGTCTATCTTTCTCTCCCCCTCTCTCCATTTCTCTCTGTCCTATCCAACAACAATGACATCAATAATGACTACAACAATAAAACAGCCAGGGCAACAAAAGGGAATAAATAAATAATTTTTTTTTAATTAAGTGTCCTAAGACATTTACAATCCTGGAATTGATTTTGGTACTTAATAACTGCTCAATAAAGTCCAAGTATTATAATCAGCTTGCTGTGGTATAATGTGGATTAAATGCATACTTTAGATTGGGCATTTTGTTCTGGATTTTTTTTTCAAATATTTACTAAAATTCCTGTAGTAGCCTTGGCCCTTCTTTAATTCCAGCTTTGAGTATCTGAACTGTTACCTATCAAATTGCCTTCAATTCCACAGAACTTGCAGAAACCACTGTAAGTGAAGTTACTGAAGTTTTTCTTTTTAAAATTTAAGGTGATTTTATTAGCTATTTAATAATGGTTTACAGGATTATCAGAACACAGAGGCATAGTCTACACTGCACCCACCACCACAGTTCTGTGTCCTTCTTCCACAAGAAGCACTGCAGTTCTCACAAAGTCTTAGAGACAGTTTGAGTTTATATTTTGCAAGTTAGTTTGATGTTGGGAAAAATGTGACAAAAAAGATGGTAAAAGTATTAAATATGTAGGGAGAAAGAAGCTAAGTGTCCCAGAATAATTAAAATGAAGCACTTGAGTTGTTTTGTTTTGTTTCCACAGAGCAGTGTTCAGCTTTGGTTAATGGTGATACAGGGGACTGAACCTGAAACTTCAGAACCACAAGCCTAAAAGTCTTTTTTTTTTTTTTTTTTTTTGCACACCTGTTATGTTATCTCTCCTATCCTGGAATGGAAAGACAAAAAAAAAAAAAAAAACCTAAAAATAAATAGAGTATCATCTATTCAACAGATAATTGAGTACATACCTTGCAAGAAAAGATGACTCTCACTCTATATACCTTTAAGAAAGCTAAGATAAAGTTTGAGTCTGTTCTCATTGTTTATAATTTATTATGGATGAAGTATGAAGTCCAGCACTTCCCATAAATCACCTCTTTTAATATCCATTTGAAATCAGTGATTCTGATGTTGCAGAAAGAAAACTCAAGTTCATTGCCAGTAGAGGCAAAATTGGATTCATATGCAACTCTGATGTATCTCCAAAGCCCTGGAGTTTTATTGACATCACACTGCTTCCTCACTGCTCTGAATTATGTCTCTTGTGAACTTTGGGAGTCGTGTTTCATAGCTTAGAGATTAGTTACAGGAGCCAAGTGGTGGTGTACCTGGTTAAGTGCACATGTTACAGTGTGCAAGGACCCAGGTTCAAGTCCCCAGTCCCCACCTGCAGGAGGAAAGCTTCATGAGTGGTGAAGCAGGGCTGAAAGTTTTTCTTTGTCTTTCTTCCTTTCTATCTCCCCCTTCCCTCTCAATATCTGGCTGTCTCTATAAAATAAATAAAGCTATTTTAAAAAGAGATTAATTATCATTATCTACCCAAAACCAGATTCCAGTCCTAGCTCTGCAGTCCAAAAAGGAAAAGTCTTCCCTGTTGAATTTATAACCCCAGAATCTCAATATGTGATCTTATTTGGAAATAGTATTATTGCATAGTAATCAGTCAACTGAAATGAACATATTTAAAGTAAGGTGAACAATATTTAATATTACTGGTATTTTAGACCTGCCAATATTTATATTGTATTTAAATTATGTTTACCTCATAATTTGGCACTTATTTATTTTTTAAGGCTTTTCTTTTCTATTTAATAAAGGAGACATTAACAAAACCATAAGATAAGAGGGGTACAGTTCCACACAATTTCCACCACCTGATCTCCATATCCCATCCTCTCCCCTGATAGCTTTCCCATTCTCTATCCCTCTGGGAGTATGGACCCAGCGTCGTTGTAGGTTGCAGAAGGTGGAAGGTCTGGCTTCTGTAGTTGCTTCCCCGCTGAACATGGGCATTGACTGGCTGATCCATATTCCCAGTCTGCCTCTCTCTTTCCCTAGTAGGTTGGGTCTCTGGGGAAGTGGGGCTCCAGTACACATTGGTGGGGTCATCAGTCCAGGGAAGTCTGGTCAGCATCATGCTAGCATCTGGAACCTGGTGGCTGAAAAGAGAGTCAACATACAAAGCCAAACAAATTGTTGAACAATCATGGACCTAGAGACTGGAATAGTGCAGATGAAGTGTTGGGGGGTATTCCCTGCAGGCTCTTGTGTACTTCAGCTTTCAGGTATATATTTTTCCCTAGCTTATGGGCACATGTGAACATATTTGGCACTTATTAATAATTTATTTCTGCTTGTGGTTTCCAGTCAAACATGTTCTGAAACAACTTCTCATAGAAGGTTGATGTAATCAAAGATCTCAAGTTAAATGCTATCAGATGGTAGCTCTATTCCAATTACTAGGTATTTCTCTAGACCAGGTCTGCCTTGCTGGTCAACCTCCTCCATCAAATCACCATCATTTAGGAGTCTACAGGCATGTCCTAAGTCACTTTTGTCGAGTTGCATCTAGGGGGAGTGAGAAGAAACCAGGAACTTGTGGCAGAGTGGGAACACAAATCTTTATTCACTTGGACGCTCCAGAACTGGGTGCGGGCACAGTGGTTTAGGCCACATGCAGCTAGCAAAATGGCCGCCTCCCACTATGCCCACCAGCTCTTCTCCAGGTCTTCTCTGGGTCAGGACGCGGAAGAGAAAGAGAGCGAAACTGGAACAGCAGCAGTATATATAGGGTAAAGATGGAAGTGGCAAGTCGGAACAGGATTGGCTAGGAAAGGGGATGGAGAGAGGCAAAAGGCATGCTGGGAAGGTGGACGAGTCCTCAGCAACTGTTGCGATGGTTTTAACTGAATTAGCAATACCCTGAAGGGATAAAGTGGTGGGGATATTTCAGGCAAAACAATGATTATATAAGCAAGAGCAGGGGCCTGGCTTTAAGGCCCAACAACTTTAAAAATCTGAATTTTCTTTCTTAACTTTATTTCTAGAAAGATGTTCTATTTCACAAGAGATGATCTGAGGCCTACTCCACAGTGAAATAGGTTCACTGAATATGAAACTTACATCTTACATAACACCTACTCCCCGGAATCACACCTTATTGTCTTGAGTTGAATTTATGAAACTGATTATTTACATGAGCAAAAGCATCACTTTTAAAACCAAGCAGTAAGCAAATGACTAACTGCTTTCCCATCTGCTCAAATTCTGCATTGGCTTTCAGGGTTGTTTACCTAGTCTGTCTAAAGCAGTTGTGAATAAATAAAATGCAGTTTTCAGGGGAACTACTCATTATACATACATCACATAGCACTTTCATCTTAGATTTTAAAAAAGCAAAACAAATCTTAAAACAAAATGTATGTGCAGATAAATTTCACTTACTCTGAATATCATTTGACTTATCTGTAGCACCCAACGCATAAAAATACCTGCACAAGATGTTTCTAACATTTCATCTAAGGTTTGCAATTTCTTTTGAGATTATTTTTTTAATCAAAGATCAAAGTACACCAAAGTTTTCTCAAGTTTGCCACTGAATATCTCTTTGATGAAGAAAGTTTCATGCACTCATTAAATATCTATTCTGTAGCTGGTTTTAAGCTATATGCCTATATACATATATATTGTTCCAAACATTTAAAATTGACCAAAGAGGACAAATACATAAAAGAATCCCAACAAAAAAAGACTGTGCATCATACCAAAATACTTGAACTAAGGTCAGGATTGGGAAGGAAATAATGTTGACTCTTGAAAGTGAATGTGAATTGGAGGCACTGGTGGGTGGCAGACAGGTTAAGTGCTCATAGTATGAAGTGTAAAGACCTGCATAAGGATCCTGGTTTGAGCCCCCAGCTCCCCACCTGAAAGGCGTCATTTCACAAGCTGTAAAGCATGTCTGCAGATGTCTCCCTCTTTCCCTATCTTCCCCTTCTGTCCTCAATTTCTTTCTGTCCTATCCAAAAAAAGAAAAAAGAAAAGAAAAAAATAAAAGAAAGAAAGAAAAATTGAAAAAGTGGCCACAGGAGTAGTGGATTCCTAATAAAGATATTGAGCCCCAGCGATAACCCTGGAGGCAAAAAAATAATAATAAATAAGTGGGTGATAATTGCAAGGTAAGAAGGAAGAAAGGTCATTCTACAGAGAAAGAGTTACTTTAGGATATGCAGAAAAGTCAAGAAAAACAAGGATGGAAATATTAGAATATAATAATTAACTACTTCTTTGCTGTCACAACCTCAAGCTTCCACTCAAAAGTCTGCCCTTCCCCCATCTGACTGCCACACCAGACAAGAAGGTTTTGTGTTTAATTAGTCTGGTTTGTTAGATTACACTTACCAAGATTAACATTTTTCATTTTAAAGAACAGATTTGGTGAGTTGGGATAAAGGCTAGAAATCATTTAAACATCAACCAGCTTTGGAAAAGTGAATTTGAGAGTAACTTCATCTACATACATAGCAGAATGGGATCGCTATTTAGCAATTCCCCCCCAAATTAAATACAAACCAGGATATAGAGCATTTACTTTGCATGTATGAGATCATGAATTCCATACCTGACATAAAACAAGTAAAAAAAAAATTAAACTTTACATAGCTATGTGAAGACCAGGGAGACTGCATCTCGGAGACCAACCATGTGAAGTTTGATTTCTGGCACAACCATATAACAAAGCTAAGCAATGCTTTTGTTGCTATCTCTCAGGAAAATAGACCTTTAAAAAGACAATTACCATATCACCTGGCACTTCCACTTCTAAGTAGAACCTAATATTGAAAGCAGGGACTCAGATACTTGTATGAGGGAATTTATATCAGCATTTGTCACAACAGTGACATCTACAAAGGTGCAGGTAACTCAATGACAATAAGCACATGAAGATAAGTAAAATGTGATATGTAAACACATAGAAATGTGTTTAGTCAAAAATAATAAAGATGCACATTACAGCTGAATTTGAAAAATGTTTACTAAGTGAAATAAACTAAAATTAAAATGACAAATATTGCATGGTTCCACTCATACTAGAATAAGCAAAAGTCACAGAAAGGAAGTAGAATCAAAATACAAGAGAAAGTTGAATACTGTCTGAGCTGAATTATATGTGAAATCTTTAAAAAAAAAAAAAAAAGAGTTTAAAGAAATAAAGAGCAGGTTGCTGATTGCCAGGGTTAGAGGAAGTAAGGGAAGACTATCACAAGGTATGAACTTCCAGCTGTAGTAATGTGAAGTTTGTGACTATGATTAACAACACTATATTATACATTTTAGAGTTATTAAGAGTAGATCTTCTTTTAACTTTATAAATTTCTTTATTGGGGCATTTATGGTTTACAGTTAACTGTAAAATACAATAGTTTGTACATGCATAACATTTCCACATAACAATACAACCCCCAATATGTCTTCCTCTGCTGTCATGTTTCAGGACCTGAACCCTCCCCCATACCCCAGAGTCTTTTACTTTGGTGCAATATACCAACTCCAGTCCAAGTTCTACTTAGAGTTTTCCCTTCTGATCTTGTTTTTTAACTTCTGTCTATAAGTGAGATCATCCCATATTCATCCTTTCTGACTTACCTCACTTAGCATGGTATCTTCGAGCGCCATCCAAGATGGTATAAAGAAGGTGAATTCACCATGAACCTGAGACCTTGGAGTCTCAGGAATAAGAGTCTCTTTGTATAACCATTATGCCATCTAACCCCTGTTCACATTTCCCAGTTTTTCACATAACAATTCAACCCCCCTCTAGGTCCTCCTCTGCCATCAAGTTCCAGGACCTGAACCTTCCCCACAGAGTCCTTTACTTCGGTGCAACCCAGAGTCCTTTACTTTGGTGCAACACACCAGACCCAGTCCAAGTTCTGTTTTGTGTTTTATTGTTCAACTTTTTTTTGTAATTGGATTTGTTTCATTGAAGATGTCTTTAAAATTTTTATGGAAAAGAGTTCTGCCAATATTTTTCTTAAAATATTTGGTTGTTTCTGGTCTAACATCCAAGGGGTGTTGAAATTCCCTACTATTACTGTGTTGCTGTTAATATATTGCTGTTGCTCTTTAAGTAGATATTTGATGTATTTAGATGGCTTCTCATTAGGTGCATAGATGTTAATAATCATTAAGTCCTTTGACTTATCCTCTGAGCATTAAGTAATGTCCATGCCTATCTTTTTAAATTTTATTTATTTTAAGGTCTATATTGTTAGATTAAGAATAGCTGTTACTGCCCATTGGCTTGTATGGTAGTTTTCCATGCTTTTACTTTGAGTCTGTATTTGTCTTGTTGAGTTAGGTGGGATTCCTGAAGAAGACATATGGTTGTGTTGTGTTGTGTTGTGTTGTGTTGTGTTGTGTTGTGTTTTCTGATCCATCTTCCTACTCTGTGCCTTTTAATAGGTGAATTCAGGCCACTAACATTTACTGATATTATAGAATGAAGATATTTTAGTGCCATTATTGTGGTTTTTAGACTGTTCTGATATATGACATGTTTATGATGATGTGATTGTTTATAAGATAACTTTCAGAACTTCTTTTAGGGCATGCTTGGTGATAGCTGATTCTTTCAACTGTTGCTTGTCTGAGAAGGTTTTTATTCCTTTATCTAGTTTGAATGACAGTCTATCATGATACAGTAGTCTTGGTTGACAGCCTTTCTCATTGAGCCCTCATATATCTTGCCATTCTCTTCTGGCATGTAGTGTTTGTGTGGAGAAATCTTCTGCTAATCTTATGGGTTTTCCTCTATAGGTGACTCTTTGTTTTTCTCTTGCAGCATTCAAGATCCTTTCCCTATCCTTATTCCTTTTCATTCTAAATATGATGTTGTGTCTTGGTGTCTTTAAGTCTGGGTTAATTCTATTTGGGACCTCTGAGCTTCTTGAATTCTTGAATATCATGTATTTTATCTTGTCTAGAGTAAAGAAGTTCTCAGCTATTATGTCTTCTAGAATGCTTTCTTCACCTTCCTCTCTTTCTCCCTCTGGTAAGCCAATAATGTGTATATTACTTCTTTTGAAGTTATCCCATATGTTCTGTTGTTGTTTTCAGTATATTTTAATTTCTTTTTGAGGTATTTTATTTATATCTTAGTTTTCTCTAATTCATCTTCAATCTTGCTAATTCTATTTTCTACCTCACTTATTCTTTTTTTTTTCCTCCAGGGTTATTGCTGGAGCTCAGTGCCTGCATCATGAATCCACTGCTCCTGGAGGCCATTTTTTCCCCTTTTGTTGTCCTTGTTGTAGCCTTATTGTGGTTATTATTGTTCTTGTTGATGATGTCATTTGTTGTTGGATAGGACAGAGAGAAATGTAGAGAGGAGGAGAAGGCAGAGGGGGGAAAGAAAGATAGGCAGACTCCCCTACAAGTGGGGAACTGGGGGCTCAAACTGGGATCCTTATGCCAGTCCTTGCACTTCACGCCACATGCGCTTAACCACTGTGCTACCTCCCTACCCCCTCTGCCTCACTTATTCTACTCTCTCTCTCTTCTGTTGTTTTCTGTAGCTCAGCTATTTTGTTACCCTGTTCTGATACTGTATTAGCTTTTTCAGCTAGTTGTGCTTTTAGCTCAGCTATTTCAGCTTTCAGCTCTCTAATTACCTCAAGATAGTGTTTTCTTTAGGAGTCTCATTTGCTGTTTACTATTTTCTGATGATATTACTTTCAAACTCAATTAGTATTTGGATCTTGTCCTCCTTCTTATGTTCTTCTACCTTTGAGGAGGGGCTTAGCTGGGCTTTTGTCCTGATTCATTTTTCCAGTGTCTCTTCTTAGTTTAACCATTGTGTATGGTGTGTCATGAGGTCCCTTTTGCACTATTCAATCTACTAATCACACTTGCCTGAATTGACTTGTTATAAGGTACTTAAAGAGTTTATAGTTAACAGAAATTAACAGTTGTTTCAACACTGTCTCAATCCTTGAGGTGAAGCACGGTGGATATTAAACCCTCTTTTTTTCTTTATTCCCTGTATGCTCTGGGAGACTGTGGGCTCTTTACCTATATGTATTTTTTTAATATTTATTTATTCCCTTTTGTTGACCTTGGTTTTTATTGTTGTAGTTATTATTGTTGTTGTTATTGATGTCATCATTGTTGGATAGGCCAGAGAAAAATGGAGAGAGGAGGGGGAAATGGGGGGGGAGATAAAGATAGATACCTGCAGACCTGCTTCATGGCTTGTGAAGCAACTCCCCTGCAGGTGTGGAGGAGGGGATATAATTATGTTTTTTTAGCTCAATTACTCACTCCTAACCTAGAGATAAAACAGGGTGGGGAAGAGATAGCACACTGGTTATGCAAAGAGACTCCCATGCCCTGAGAGTCCAAAACCCTAGGCCTAATCATCTTCTCTGACTGTAGCCAGAACCAAGCTGGGCAGCAGTCCTTGCCCTGTGAGTTTCTAAAAAAAAAAAAAAAAAAAAAAAAAAAAAAAAAAAATCCCATTTGTACTCCATGGGTTCTGAGGCAATTACTCAACACATACCTAAATTCCTGGGGAGAACAATGTGGGAAGACTGCCACTATACAGCTCCATTTCCAGATCACTGGGAGTATATGCCTTTTCCTGAGTTGCCTGATCAGGTCTCTGTCCCCAATGTCAGCACAGGGCCTCCTTGCTGCTGCTCCAGCCTCCAGGGACAAGAGCAATGGAGACTCACAGTTGCATTTGGTGAAACTCAGGGGATTCTCCCCTCCCTTCAGCAGTTTTTCATTGGTGAAACTCAAACTGGATGCGACACCTCAATTGGCAAATTACCAGACTATTACTCCTGAGTAGATATATATGGGCTTTAGCCCTAGGAATGTCTCCTTAGGCTCCTCTCTGTCCACAACTCGCACTTGTTTGCACTCACCCATGACTTGGTGGGCTCCTTAAGTATTCTGAGTCTTGGCTTGTGTTCTCAGGTGATCTTCTCTGTTATTCTTAGTTGACAGGGGATAGGAGAGAGAGATGCTAAGAGTAGATCTTAAAAGCTCTCATTGCAGAAAAAAAAAAAAGTAACCATGTGAAGTGATGAATGTTATTTAACTAAACCTATTGTGGCAATCATTGCACAACATATAACAATAGCAACCATTACATTGTACACTTTACCCTTACATAGTGTTTTATCGGTAAATCTAGGAGGGAACAAGAAGATACTAGGGCCAGGGTAGGGATCAATTGAAATTCTTGCTTATTCTTGCTTAATAGTCACAGAGATTTTTGTTTCCAGTAACAATATATGGGAAATAGTGATAGGGGTTACATAACACTATATATACACTTAATACCACTGACTGGTATACTTAAAAATGGCTAAGATGTTAAGTTCTAGGTGTGTAAATTTTACTAATTTTAATGTTCTATTTTATTTTATTTTATTATGTTTCCAGGGTTATCAAGGGGTGGGAGGGCACCACAAATCCACCACTCCTGGTGATCTTTTTTTTTCCTTTTTCTTTTTATTTTCTTTTTTTTATCTCTGGGGTTTTTGCTGGGGCTCAGTGCCTGCTCTGCGAATCCACTGCTCCTGGAGGCTATATTTTCCCCATTTTTGTTGCCCTTGTTGTTGTTATTGTTATTGATGTTATTGCTGTTGTTGTTGTTGGATAGGACAGAGAGAAATCAAGAGAGGAGGGGAAGACAGAGAAGGAAAGAGAAAGACAGACCCCTGAAGACCTGCTTCACCGCAGGCTAAGTGACGCTGCTACAGGTAGGGAGCCGGGGGCTCGAACTGAGATCCTTGCAGCAGTCCTTGTGCTTCATGCTACTTGTGCTTAACCCAGTGAGCTACTGCCCAGCCCCCCATTTTTTTCCATTTTTACTAGACAGGACAGAGAGAAATTGAGAGAGGAGAGGGACAGAGAAAGAGACAGAGAAAGGGACAGAGAAAGAGGAGAGGGACAGAGGGACAGACATCTGCAAACCTGCTTTACCATTTGTGAAGTGTCCCCCTGCAGGTGAGGAGCAGAGGCTCGAACCCGGATCCTTGTGCAGGTCCTTGTTCATAGTATTATGTGCATGTAACCCAGTCCACCACCAGCCAGACCCCAAATTTTATTTTTTTAAGTTGCTTGACCTTATCTCTAAAGGAAGCACAAAGTCCCAAATATTCAAGTTGAACAAATGAATCTTTTCTCACCTTATCATTTTTCTTACCTTATCATGAGAGAAAAATACAGCATTGTAATGCTGCAAAATAAAATAGGTCAGTGACCCCCAAGGATCCCAACATTACAGATCCCCCGTCAAGGCTTAGAAGTAGTGAAAGTGCAATCAGCTGAGTGAAGTACTTGCTACGTGGCTTGTAAATACTAGAAACCTTCAGCTCTCCTGCCACCCAGCATTTAGCGTCACTTCTCTTGGCTTAGAGACACACACAGGGATTTGAAGTGTGATATGAGGCAGATTAGAGGAAAGGCATAAAGACACTGGGGGGTGGGTCCAGAAGAAGAGAAGGAATCCAAAGAGTATTGGAAGAAATATGAACTGTTTCACAGTTTATTTGTTTGTTTGTTTGTTTTTCCCTTTTGTTGCCCTTGTTGTTTCTTATAGTTGTTGTAGTTATTATTGTGGTTGTTATTGATGCCATCGTTGTTGGATAGGACAGAGAGAAATGGAGAGAGGAGGGGAAGACAGAGAGGGGGAGAGAAAGACAGACACCTGCAGACCTGCTTCACCACCTGTGAAGCGACTCCCCTGCTGGTGAGAAGCCGGGCAGCTCAAACTGGGATCCTTAGCCGGTCTCTGCGCTTTTCATGAGCTTAACCCACTAGGCTACCACCCGACTCCCTGTTTCACAGTTTTTACATAGGTGTCTATGTTTCTCTCTCCCTCTCTATCTTCCCCTTCTCATTCAGTTTCTCTCTATCCTATCCAATAAAATGTAAAAAATGGCTACCAGGTACAGTGGATTCATAGGACCAGCACTGAGCCCCAGCAACAACCCTGGAGGCAAAAACAGACAAACAAAACCGATTCATTTTTCTATCACCACCTTTATCTTTTTCTCTCCCTCTCCCTCACTCACCACTACCCAAGTGTAGCCATTCCTCACATTCTTTTGCCCTTTTCTTTGCTCATATGGATATATATATATATATATATATGTATACATATATATCATATCATATCATATCATATCATATGAGAATCTATTCATCCTATAAGACCCAATCTCAACATCTCCTTCTGCAAGTGCCTGGGCAAAATCAAGACCCTACATTCCCAAAACACCCGACTGTCTGAACTTATCCTATCACCTTGCTTGATAATCATCTGTTGATGTCTCCTCCCCTAGCTGGAAGATTCTTTCCAGAAGGGGAGGGCCTGTCAAACCCTCATTCACAGGCTACCTCCACCACCAGGTCCCTACCCAAACTAGTGCTCCACCTCCTGCACAAGTTGGCAGCCTATGAATGAGGGGAGGTTTCTTCATTGTTTATTTGCTTTTCTTGCTTCTCGCACCTGTTCCAACACAAGATGCTGGTTTGTGCAGCAAATTAAAAGATCCAACACTTAGGAAAGTCATAATGAGGCATGAAGAAGCAAGAAACCAGAACTGTTTCCAAGAGGGGAAAATATTGGGGATTAATTTGATAATTACACCTGGTCTCCAGGTGGCTTTTGCTAAGGAATAGGGGGCAGGGTGGAGGGAGGCCATAGAAGCCTCAAGGTTTCTGATTCATCTTTATGATCACTGCTCAGTGAATAATAGTAAGGTGAGACCCTGGTCACTAACTGCCTTTACCATTAGCTTCCTCCTCCCTGTACTTTTTTTTTTTTTTCATAATTTCTACATCTGTTCTCCAGGGAGCACTTCTTCTGGGGCTAGACTTCTTAAAAAATCATCCAGCTTGGAATGTTCCTACTCATGACCACAGAATGTGAACACAGATCTACAGAGATGCAGAGGTCACATAGGCTCCTAAGTTGAATATAGGCCCCAGATCAGATCAAATCGATGGGGTTTACAGTCAACAATATTTAGACACCTTTCCCATATTTGGGAGCTACTTTCTTCCCTGATCCAGCTTTCTGGTCCTTTTTCCAGCCATGACATCATCTCTCCAGACAATAACTTGGATCCACTTGCATATCAGATGTCAGACTCAGGAAAAAAAACCAAAAACTAGTATAGTCATGGGCCCTATGCAATGTAACTAGAATAGGCCTACTAGCTATCTCCAAAATGGAGACCCCCAAATCTTCATCTGTAATATTCCAGCCTTTAGGTTCATGATTACTCAATAATTTGTTTGGATTTATATGTTAACTATTTTTTTTCAGCTACCAGGTTCCAGATGCTAGCATGATACCAATCAGACTACCCATGGCAAATGACCCCACCAATGTGTCCTAGAGCTTTGCTTCCCCAGAGCCCCACCCCACTAGGGAAAGAGAGAGACAGGCTGGGAGTATAGATTGACGTGTCAACACCAATGTTCTTCAAGGAAGCAGTTACAGAAGCCAGACCTTCTACCTTCTGCGCCCCATAATGACCCTGGGTCCATACTACCAGAAGGATAAAGAATAGGAAAGCTATCAGGGGAGGGGATGGGATAAGCAGTTCTGGTGGTGGAAACTGTGTGGAGTTGTACCCCTCTTAACCTATGGTTTTTGTCAGTCTTTCCATTTTATAAATAAAAAAGAAAAATCACCTGCTACCTCTGTAGTTTCACTGCATCAAAGTTCACCCTGAAGAAATCCCCAGCATTAGGAAGTGTTTGTCCCCATTTCTTGAGAATGGCTGACAACCGCCTCCTATATTTTTTTCCTATAGGGAAGACAAAACATTTGCTTTGGTGGTTTGCACCCTGCAATGCCAACAGGGCAGATTTTAGGTCTCCCAACTTATTCTGGATTGCTAAGTTATCCAGCATGACTCTTACACTGACTGAGTCCCTAGGAACACTCTTGAGCAAGAAACCTCTGCCTATTCTGACAGTTACAGAAGTATTGGGCATCCTCAGCATTGCTGGGGTAACTGATAAATGATGATTGGTCTCTGTGGGCTGTGCTGCAGAGGAGAGAGAGAGGAGATCTGGAGTGGAGAGGGAGCATAATTCTTTATTCTCGCAGGCACCTCAGAGTTGGGTGAGAGCGCAACAGTTCGGGCCACGTGGAGCTAGCAAAAATGGTCACCTTGCAGAGCACCCTTCCCTCTGTCTAATCACTGATGTGAAAAGTGGGCAAGAGAGCAAGGGGTGGAAGAAGGGCTTTTATGGGAGAAAGTCAGACGTGATTGGCTAGGAAACAAGGCACTCTGGGATAGGATAATGGGAAGGGGGAGGAGTAAACAAAGCACTCCAACTATTGCGGGAATTGACAATGCCCTGAGGGGACAACATGGTGGCTGTGACTGCATCTTCACAATTTCCCACACCCAAGAGTCACAGCAGTAGCCTACACAGAGAATCCTACAACTTCCTGTCCTCTGCAGAGTGCTTTCTGAATCAGGATGGCTGGGAATCTCCAGGTTATTCTAGCCAGATATTGCCATGAGGGGAGGTGCATATTCACAGCCTGTGCTGCTTCACCTGGTTCGCTCCTGAGTCTTCCCTACCACCTCCAGCATCTCTTAGCTCCTTCCCGTTCTCACAACCAGGATCCTACCTCAAAGCCTTCACTTTAAGACCTGCAAGATAGTATTGGCAGGAGAGTATATCTGCTTTTTCATGTGTATTACCCACCCAGGTTGAAGCCTTACTCCCTCTGTGCTAGAGGTTGTTTCATTTCTGTGATATTTTTCCTTCTACCTCTACCTCTGTCCTTGTCTTTCTAGCTGAAAACATCATCTTGGGTCAGATGACAAGGAAAGAAAAAGAAAAATATTCCAAGTCCTCATTTCACAGTTCACTTGGATTTTCATAAGAATCTGTTTTGTCCTTACTTTAAACATTTCTGCTCCGTATCGCTATGCAGAACTTTCTACAAGCTACTCTGTATGAAGTCTATCTACATGAAGTTTAAAACTGATAAAACTAAGCTGCGGTCAGGGATGTAGCTCAGTGATGCAGTACATATTTCACATACATTGAAATAAAATGTTCCCCATTTCCACGGAGGATAGGCAGGTGGGTCTGCTGTGTGGGCATTTCAGCAAACCTAGGGGACTAGAAATGTAACCAATCCGGTTGAATCTTTCACGTTTCACAGAGTATTCACTGGTATCGTGGCAGTCCAGATTGGGTGTGAAATGTCGCCAATATACTTCATTCTCTGTCTTACATGCACCTTGATAACTTATAAAGTGACCAACAATTTGCATATTACCCTTGTACCTGATTGGTGCACGTTGTAACCACCTTGTAACCAATCAAATGTATCTTTTCCAAAACCACCTTGGCGAGAGACTGGCATACTTTAATGATGACTCTTTAGTCACTTTCAGGCCACCCCATCAGCTGGGGCCTTATCTGGGGAGTCCTGAGCTTTCCAAACAGACATGATGGGCCTAGACCTCGAATAAATCCTTCTCTCCATAGTTACCAGTCGTCTCTATCAGTAACAGACAATAGACCCCTTTGTGGGTCCCCATAGGACCTTGCCCTCAATGTGGATCAACAATGGTAGAGAATATTCCATCCTCCGAAGGGAGGCTGGACAACATACTCTGTGCTACACCTGAGGAAGATGGGTCCTGAAATTGGTACAACTTGGAATGTTCTTACTCATGACCACAGGGATGCAGAGGTCACATATGGATCTACCTGGTAATGCCCATGTTCAGCAAGGAAGCAATTACAGAAGCCAGACCTTCCACCTTCTGCATCTCACAATGATCTTGGGTCCATACTCCTAGAAGGTTAAAGAATAGGAAAGCTGGGAGCCAGGTGGTAGAGTAGTGGGTTAAGAGCATGTGGCACAAAGTGCAAGGACCACCTTAAGGATACCGGTTCAAGCCTCCAGCTTCCAACCTGCAAGGGAGTCCCTTCACAAGCGATGAAACAGGTCTGCAGGTGTCTATCTTTCTTTCCCCCTCTGTCTTCACCTCCTCTCTCCATTTCTCTCTGTCCTATCCAATAACAATGGCATTAATAATAACTACAACAATAAAACAACAAGGGCAACAAAAGGGAATAAATAAATAAATAAATAAATAAATATTTTTTTAAAAGAATAGGAAAGCTATCAGTGGAGGGGATGGGATACGAAGTTCTGATGGTGGGAATTGTATGGAGTTGTACCCCTCTTATCCTATGGTTTTGCCTTGTTTCCTTTTTATAAATAAATAAATAAAATAAAATAAAATAAAAACAAAACCACCCTGGATTAAAAGGTATATAAGTGGCTTTCTAAATTGGGCTGGTAATCTGGCATGGCAGGAGTCCACCAGATTTCGCTGCCCTCTTGGCCTCAGACTAGTCCTTTGGATCTGCTACACCTGGAGCTGTAACACTCTTGAGCTGTCTGTTAACACTCAGAGTTGTAACACACACAGCAGTGGCACTTGGAGCTGTGGCACTTGGGGCTGTTCTGTGGATATTTTTTTTCAGTAACAATATGAAGGCTTAGGTTTAATCCCAGGCACTACAAAGAAAAGAAGAAGAAAAAGAAAACCCTAACCTAGGTAACAGAAGTCAAAGACAGTGTTTCTTTGGGTATATGTGAAATAGGCTTCAGTACTGTCTAGGAAGGAATATAAGGGAGGGAGGGTAGATAGCATAATGGTTATTCAAAGAGACTCTCATGCCTGAGGTTCTGAAATCCCAGGTTCAATACCCCGCACTACCATAAGCCAGAGCTGAGCAGTGCACTGATAAAAGAAAAATGAAGAAGGAATATAAGGGAATTTCTGATGTGTTCAAAGTTCTATGTATTTTGATATGTGTGGTTACTCCATATGTAAAGATTCTTGGAGCCTTATACTTCAGGTTTATGTGCTTTGCTATATGCATATTAATCCTCAACAAGTAGGTTTAAGGTAGAGTGGAATAAGTATTCCTTTATTTGGAAAAAAAAAATGGAGTACCAAGAATACGGGAGGAGTTCAGGATGCAACCCACAATGCCACAATGCTTGTTACCCACCCCTTCAGCTTGCCTTCAGAACACTGATAATTCCCTTTCTGCATTCCTCTGCCAGACTGGTCACTCTGAAACCCCATGAGGGCCTTGCTCCCGTCACCACCTAGCCCTACTCCCAGACCCACCTGCTACAATTCTACTCAAGGTTGTTTAATGAAGTGTCCTTAGCTGGAGAGCCCCATGCTCCTCTCTGCAGCCCTGTGCACTTTTCCTGGTACTGCCTTTTAGAGAGTTCTAGTCATACTGTCTGTCCTGTCCTAGAAGCTAGTCTTGATGTAAGAGCACATCTCTAGTTCATCTCTAGACAAAATACCTGCTGAATTGAAAGAACAAGAAAGGGAGGGGAAGACAGGAAGATCAGATTTCCAGACCTCCCACATGGATCTCTGCTCACAATGAAGAAGCTCACAAAGTAAGGAAAAACCTTCTTTACAGCCATACCTCAAACCTCCTCTGTCCTGAGTAACATAAATGATTTGGCTGCATAATGGTTATGCAAAAAGACTTTCAGGCTTGAAACTCCAAAGTCCTAGCTTCAATAAACCACTATATACCAGAGCCAAGCAGTGCTCTGATAATAAATGAGTAAATAAAATGATAGGCTGCAATAATTTTTCACAGCAATGCCACAAGCCAAAAGAGTAGGGGCTTAAGAGAGAGGACAGGAAGAGAGCAAACACACTTGCTGGTCCCTCTGTGGATGTGTTCAGTTTATCTCCCCAAGGTCTCTTTAGACACACCTCTATGTTCAGGGGAAAAAATTTAAAAAATAAGAAAGAATAAACCTGAAACCTGGGCATAAAAAGTATTGGACTCCTATAATCAGAAAATTACCGGTTCCGAATTTGTACTTCCATTACAGAGCTGTACGTCAAAGTGTGACCTTAACTATCAGCATATACATGTGACACACAAAGTATGTATTAATAAATATGATAATTATCATGCATAGGCAGGCTCAGAAGTAATGGAAACAAAGGATTCAGAAACTAGACTTGCAGTTACAGCATCCAACAGGGCTGCAGAGTAGTTTGTGAAAGGTTATTTGCTGAAGTACTACTTCTGATAAAAAAAACGTGAGGAAATCTAAAAACCTATCACAGAAAAGCCAAATAAAATGAAAAAGTCTAGTTCCATAGACTCTAATCATTCCACAAGGCTAACAAGAAAGTCTACACACCAACAACACTGTATCTCCAAAATCGATCATGTGGAAAGGTCAGATTGTGAAATGATGGATTCCGTACAATACCATTCGTGCAAGCACACAATGAGAATAATATGCTAAATGTTCTATGAATACATCAGACATTTGCATGTACAGAAAGGCTTTTGAGTGATACAGAAGGACACACACACCAGGCATCTTTCTGGGAGACAGGAAGAAACAGGAATGTATCTAGATTGAGGAGAGGCTTTCTTTTTCTATAATTATCTCATTTTTAAAAAAGTAATTAGGAAGGTACGACCTAAGTGTGTGAGGAGCTAAGTAATGAGTCCATCTATAACCACAGCTATGTAAGTTACATCACAAGGCAGAATGGATTTATTGTCCAGTGAGCAGCGTCTGTGGTGAAGGAGGTACGAAAGGGAGAGGTTTCAGTGGGCACTAAGGAGCTGAGAGAACTTCCTTGAAAATCTTTCAGAAAAAAAAAAATTGTTATATGAGAAGCCGAGTTCTATAAAGACTTGTGTGGCCACAGTATAAAATATAAATATTTGCATTGAATACATGTGGTGCTTTTTGCCCCCCTCAGATTTATCAGTTCCTGGAAAATTGAAGATCATAGGATTAAAGAAACCTTGGGTGGGGGTAGATAGCATAATGGTTATGCAAAGAGACTTTTATGTTTGAAGCTCTGAGGTCCCAGGTTCAATCCCCTGCACTACCATAAGCCAGAGCCGAGCAGCATTCTGGTAAAGAAAAGAAAAGAAAAGAAAAGAAAAGAAAAGAAAAGAAAAGAAAAGAAAAGAAAAGAAACTCTAAGAAGAAATTATATAGGAACATGAGGGAAACTGTGGTGTAATTCTCAAACTAAATGAAAAGAAGATAAGAGATGCCCAGGGGTGGTCAGCAAAGTTTACCTACCTACCTATCCTTCGCCAGATTATGAGATGCTCAGGGATTGAGGCTGATGTCTTTCTTCCTGAGCCCCAGTGAAAGGCATAAATGGACATGTGTGAAATGAATGAATATTGCAGCACAGTCAGAAAAAAAAAACTAATTCTTTCATTCTGTGGTACATCTGTGATTGATAAAGGTAACCTACATGTCGTATAGACCCCTCATCAGTGCTTTTCCTCACCTCTTACCCACACCTCACATGCTCTTTTGGCCTCTGCTCCTAAACCTTGTCATCCTTTCAGCAAGCAGATGGAGAGTGGATATTGACCTTCAAGGAGGACCAGGATACTCAGGTCAAAGGAAAATGTAAAACAAAACAAACAACTGAACTAGGAATATCTCCATGGAATTGGGTGGCTGTAGCCATGGACATTGTCAGGGCTTTGGATATTCTAACCCAAAACAAAGGACAGAGGTGCCTGCTGGGGGAAGGAAATAGGCAGGTAAATAAAAGGACTAAAGCCAGATTTCAGATGAAGCTCAGCATCCCAGGATTCTATAGAGAGCCTCCAGGGCTTTCCCAAATGATGAAGTTGTGTCTGCCAAGGAGAAAACATTAAAACAGCCAGAGGGATCTGGTCAGCTATTATATGTTTTAGACACTAAGGTTCCCAGCAAGATTTATTTTGAAGGGAGGAGACAAAGGTAGAAGAGCTGACAAACCCAATGTTCTTTTAGCTGAATGATCTCAAATTCTCTTCTCTTTCCCTAATGAAATGAAATCTTTTATTAAAAAGTTTTCTAGATGGAAGAGATTCTCACTGGGTATATTTATTTAGACAGAAAAATTACTCAGCGAAAGAATAAATGAACTGGGAATTCTCATAAGTCTTCACCTAATGCCCTTCTCAGGGTTGGGACAATACCTTCTCCCCACAAAGGTTACGGTCCTAGAGTTAGGGCATGGGATTCCCTAGTTCTATTTCTCAAATGGCGCAGTTACTAAAAAAAAGTTACAGAACCTAGATATAGACAAGAGCCTAAGGGATAGGGTATGTGTGCACATGTATCTGTAAGTTAGGGGAAAATGTATACCTTAAAGTAAAAGTGCTCAACTGTCTGTAGTCAGTAGGCTTTAACTCAGTAAGTGCAGCAAGTAGAAAGACCTAAAAAAAAAAGATACCATAAATAACTTCATCAAATATTTATTACTTAGGCCTAGATGCCTTTATCTCCTACCCCCATACTTTACTTCCCTCAATCACTTTAAGTCTAACCTTGTCAGATAAAGTAAGGACTACACACCCTGGATAAGAGTAAGAGACTGGCACACTTTTTTGATGACCTTTTTGGTCACTACTAGGCTACCCCATCATCTCGGGCTCTACTCAAGGAATCCTTGGATTCCCACATAGATATGATGGGCCTAGACCTCTAATCGATCCTTCTCTCCACTATCACTGGTCACTTCCATCAGTAACATCATCATAAGCCCTCTACATGACCTTGCCCTCATTGAAGAAGAGTGATGGTCTAGACTGGCCCACTCTCCAAAGGGAGACTTGGTCAGCCTACTCTGCCACTTGAGGAAGACTGGTCCTGAAATGAGTGCAGCCTAGAATGTTCCTAGCTGTGACACGGTATGCTAGCTCAGACTGACAAAAATGCAGAGGTCACACAGGCTCCTGTGCTAAATATGAATAGATATGAGTGCTGGGCTCAGATTGATGAGATTTACAGTTAATGGTATTTATATACTTTCCTCATATTTGGGAGCTACTCTCTGCCCTAATCCAGCTTTCTAGTCCTATTCTCAACTCTGACACCATCTTCCCAGACAAAACTTGTAGCCCACCTGCATGTTAGTTTTGCCTTAGCTGTGAGGCTAAGGCAAAAAGAAGTCATGAGCCCCTTAGAATATACCTAAGATAGACTTCCTGTCTTCTTCCCACATGAATACCCTTAGTTTTATCTGCTCTATTCTTATCTTTAGGTTTCTGTTTATTAATCAATTTGTCCTGTTTTATATCTTACCAACTTTGGGCCACCAAGTTGCAGATGCCACCATGATGTCATTCTGACTTCCCTGGGCAGACTTCCCTGGGCAGACAGCCTCACCAGGGTGTTCTGGAACTTCACCTCCCCACAGCTCTCCCTCCCCCCCCAACCAGGGAAATATAGAAACAGGCTGGGGTATGTATGTATTAACCTGTCAATACCCATGTTCAGTGGATAAGCTATTACAGCAGCCAGACCTTCTACCTTCTGCACCCTGTAAAGAATTTTGGTCCATACTCCCAGAGGGATAAAAAATAGGGAAGCTTCCAATGGAGGGGATGGGATATGGATCTCTGGTGGAGGGAATTGTGTAGGATTGTACCCCTATTACTCTACAATCTTGCTAATAATTATTAAATCACTTATAAAATTGAAAAAATCTAGAGTTGGAAAGTAGAGAGGTGTAGATGGTCAGTATTTGGTAATGCTTAACACTCTATCAATAATATCTCAGGATATCTGTTCACCTTTGCCTGTATAATCTCATAAATGTTTACAACAGGATATGAGGTAGATCTGACTATCATTCCTTCTAAGGCTCAGAGAGTTTGAGCAACCAGCTGGGCATCATACCAGCTTATAAGCACCAAAGTTCAATATTCTTGAGTTTGAGTCATCTCCCAAGGACAATGCAGTGAGTAGAAGTGGTTAAAGTCAAATACAGGCACTTGCATCAAAAGGTGCTGAGGAAAAGAAAACAACACTTTCACTTCTGAGAAGGTTCCTTATGACATATTTATCCACAAAACACTCCAGAAACCCTGTGTCTATGAGGATAGTTATCTTTTTGGATCTTTGATAGGACTGACAACATATGAAAAAGTTCATTCCTACATCTTCAGAGAGCTGAAAGGTATCTTGAATAACAAGAAAGATATGGTTACCTATACAAGATGCATGGCATAAGAACATTTAATTTTTTAAAAGCATATTAAATGGAAAACAAAGAGTTTTACCCCAACACTGAAAACTTTCTGAAAAAAAAAAAAAAAGGAGTGACCAAATTTTCTTTTATGCAGTTCTAAGTGTCAGATGGGGAAGTGAGAAGGAGATAAATTTAAAATCAGTATTACACATTATTTCCCCTGTACCTGTTTAGAAGTGAAATTGACCACTCTGGAGACAGTCAAAGGAAGCAATCTAATCCTATGGGCTTGTCAGTGTTTCCATTTTATAAATAAAAGCTTAAAAAAGAAGAAAAGAGGGGAGTCAGGCGGTAGCACAGTGGGTTAAGCACACATGGTGCAAAGCGCAAGGATCCCGGTTCGAGCCCCCAACTCCCACCTGCAGGGGGGTCGCTTCATGGCGGTGAAGCAGGTCTGCAGGTGTCTGTCTTTCTCTCCCCCTCTCTGTCTTCCCCTCCTCTCTCAATTTCTCTCTGTCCTATCTAACAGTGACGACATCAATAACCACTACAACAACAATGAAAAATAAAACAAGGGCATCAAAATGGAAAATAAATAAATATAAAAAAAAATTTTTAAAGAGAAAAAACCCAAATGGACATCCCAGCCTCTGGAAAGCACATTGACTTACAAATTCGTATCTTCTGCATGTTGGTGCAGGAAGCCCCACCTGTGACAGAGGCCTAGCATCTGTCAGTAGGGGCAACATTTCTCATACTAATCGTACAAGTCAGGGTAAATACCATCTCCATTTGGGAGACAGGCAGTTCTTGACAGAAGAGAATTGACTTGCTTGGTTAGGAATATACATCAGGCACTGATAGTAGGGAAATCCTTTTGAGCAGAGCCTCAGAACCTGAACAGTCATAATGAGACTGACTTAATGAGCCTCTTGTGCTACAATATTAATTACCACCCTGTCATAGAAGGCAACCAACCAAAGATAAAGAAAAAAAAAAAGGTAAAGTGCACAGGAATTGGATTACATTCAGAATCTTTTCCTCAGATACAAATAAACTGGCAGTTGTATACATATGCCCATACCTAACAAATAGTTTTAATGCCTTCTTTAAGCTGCTTAGAAGAAATACTCATGAAGTCCATCTAAACAGAAGGCTTTTGATTTGTCTGTCAGGATATATCTACCTCATATCTGTCTGGTAAGGCTGACTAGTCCCAACTTGTTGCTATCCTGGAAAGAAAATTCAAAAAGCAACAGAGGTCTTTTTCACTGAGCAGGAAGACACACCACCAATCTTCTTTCCTCTTAAAAACACGGAATTTCTTAGGGTAAAATTTCAGAGCTTCTCAGTATCTTCAAGAAATCATCACCAAGACTTATTTAGTGCTTGTGTGTAATGAGCATTGCCAGGTACCAAGTACTGCTTTAACTCATTTGTTCACCACAAAACACTTTGTAGTCAGTCCTGATGGTGAACCCTTTAAAGAGAGTTCAGAGATGGTAAGTGGTTTGTTCAAGGGCACACAGCCAGTTCAGTGGAGCCAGGATTCAAATACTATTTGGCTGATTTCAGTGTGCTTCCCTCAAGGTCATGCTGTGCACTGTGTGTTCACAAGTAGCTCATTCTCTCAGCAAGTGTTTATTGAGAATCTCCTGTATGCCAAGCACTGTTACCTGGCGCTAGGCAGCAAAAACTCAACATACAACCCTACCCAGAGTAGAAGGGCAATTCCAGCAGATCACAACTACTTATTCTCACTCCTGAGAGTCAGCAAGTGATTCTGGAATGGTGAGTGTAACCAGAGGCCTGAAAAATGATCATGAGGTAGGCAGAGCAGAAAGAAATGAAAGGAAGAGATTTCAGCAGCCAGGCACATATCAAGGAATGGCATGATACATTGTTCTGATGAGAAGGACTTGAGAGGAGACAAACTGACCTGGGTCTTTTAGAAAATAGAGTAAAACATGCATAGCACAATGATATACTTTAAACCAGTTGACCTGTTCTCGTGTTTGCATGTCCTTCTCATCCTTATTCAGATCCAGGGAGTTCTTTCATATGGACAAAGGATAATTTTAAGCGGTTAGTAACCTGCTAATCAAAAGAGGCTACACTAATTATTCCTCTTATTAAATCTAGGTTGGCGAGATTTTTTTGATGGAACCAGGACAGGCGGGTAGAGATAGCTAATGAAGGAAGAGACAGGGAAAGGATAAATATGGAATTCAACTTAGGCTAAAGTTACCCAGAATCCAGCACAGATAGTAGGAATAGGTGAAAGGAAGACCTGTATTCCCATATACTAGAGGTTCATATGCTTGACAAAACATATCAACCCCTGGACCTCACTAGTCACATCAAGGAATAGTCCCTGTCCATGCCCCACTCCTCATCCCAATCCAGCCAGTCTCTGAATCAGACAGTTCCCCAGTACTAGCATGAACTGGAACAACCTGCAGGACTGATTAAACTGCAGATCACAGGCCTCCTAGCCAAAGTTTCTAATTTAGTGACAAGAATTTGCATTTCTTTTTTTAAAATTCTTTGTTAAGAATTTATAATTAACAAGATTGTAAGATAACAGGGATATAACAGGGATATAAATTCCATAACAGTTCCCACCACCAGAGTACCATGTCCCCTCCGCTCCACTGAAAGCTACCCTATTCTTTATCCTTGTGGGAGTACGGACCAAAGATCTTTATGGGGTGCAGAAGGTGAGAGGTCTGGAATCTGCATTTATAACATGTTCTCAGGTGATACTGAGACTGGCAGGCACACACTGTGAAAACTGCTGCTTCAAGGCACCAGGCAAGTTCAACTCTCTGGGAATAGTTCCCTCTAATCCCCATCCCTTCTAGCTTCTCACTCCAGTTTTTTTTTTTTTTTTTTTTCATCCAGCGTTATTGCTGGGGCTTCTTGCCTGCACTATGAATCCACTGCTCTGGAGACTATTTTCCCCCTTTTGTTGCCTTTGTTGTCTATTGTTGTTATTGTATAGGACAAAGAGGAGGGGAAGACGGGGGGGGGGGGGGGGAGAAAGACAGACACCTGCAGACCTGCTTCACTGCCTGTGAAGTGACTCCCCCCTGCAGGTGGGGATTCAGGGCTTAAACAGGGATGTGCTTCATACCATGTGCACTTAACCCGTTGCACTACCGCCCAGCCACCCTCACTCCAGTTTTATGGAACATTTAAGTTAAAACCCCTGCCTCAAAGAGGAGGGGACTATGGAAATGCACTGTACTGTACCGGCATGGAAACTTGAGTGAACTGTGGAATTTGGACTTCAGTGAAAGCAAGAAACTCACTAACCATGAGTTCATTGCAGTTTCATTTTGGGATATCCTTGCAAACCTGTTATCAACAAACCATCTCTGTTTTTCAACAGAAAGTCTAAATTCTGATTTTCTTATTAAAATCTCTCAATTTTTCAAAGTTGGCTCCAAAAGTTTTGAAGGAAGAACAGGGGAGTAGAGAGATAGATTAATGGTTCTGAAGAAGACTTTCATGCCTGAGGTTCCCAGGTTCCAGGTTCAATTCTCAGTACCACCATAAGGATGAACCTCATAAAGATGAGCTATCATCTATCTATCTATCTATCTATTACCTATCTATCTATCTACCTACTTACCTACCTATTTTTCATTTAAAAAAAAAATAAAAGTATATAAAATAAAAAAAATAAAAATAAAATAAAAGCAGAAGTATACTAGAGTTTGCAGTGAGTACCTCCCTAATACTTCCTCTCCACTTTTCCAAGCTTTGGGTCCATGATTGCTCAACAATTTGTTTGGCTTTGTATGTTAACTCTCTTTTCAGTCACCAGGTTCCAGGTGTCATCAGGATGCCAGCCAGACTTCCCTGGATTGAAGACACCACCAATGTGTCCTGGAGCTCAGCTTCCCCAGAGACCCATCCTACTAGGGAAAGAGAGAGGCAGACTGGGAGTATGGACCGACCAGTCAACGCCCATGTTCAGCGAGGAAGCAATTACAGAAGCCAGACCTTCTACCTTCTGCAACCCTCAATGACCCTGGGTCCATGCTCCCAGAGGGATAGAGAATGGGAAAGCTATCGGGGGAGGGGGTGGGATATGGAGATTGGGCGGTGGGAATTGTGTGGAGTTGTATCCCTCCTACCCTATGGTTTTGTTAATTAATCCTTTCTTAAATAAAAAATAAATAAATAAAATTAAATTAAAAAAATAAAAAAATAAAAATAAGTATTTTTAAAAAGAACAAAAAAAAAAAAAAAGAAACATTAAAAAAAAAAAAAGAAAAGAAAAGGGACACCTCCAAATTCAGGTGAGGAGCAGGAAGAGGCCTCCCTCACTGGGGCTGGGAGTGCTCATTAGCCCAGTCATAGCCTCCTCCTGCAGCTCACCATCTCCTACTTCCCAGCATGTCTGCTAGCAGCAGATGTGACCATATATGCACCAAAAGACAATCCCCACCCACTGATGAGGAAAGCAACTGTGGCCTCCTCACATGCAGGAAACTGCAGCTGTGAGAGTAGGAAAGATCTACAGCCACATGCAACAGTGCAAAGAGATTTCAAAAGCGGGAGTCGGGCTGTAGGGCAGCGGGTTAAGCGCAGGTGGCGCAAAGCACAAGGACCGGCATAAGGATTCCGGTTCGAACCCCGGCTCCCCACCTGCAGGTGAAGCAGGTCTGCAGGTGTCTATCTTTCTCTCCTCCTCTCTGTCTTCCCCTCCTCTCTCCATTTCTCTCTGTCCTATCCAACAACGACGACAACAACAATAATAACTACAACAATAAAACAACAAGGGCAACAAAAGGGAATAAATAAATAAAATAAAATATTTTTAAAAAAGAGAGATTTCAAGAGCAAAACACTGAGCGAAAGACAGCAGGCACAAGGCCAGAAGACTAGTTTACTAGGTAGGGCACATGCTGTGTCAGGGTGAAGCCTGTACCACATGGGTGGTGCTATGGAATCAGAGGAAGCTTCGGTAAAAAAAATAAATAAATAAAATAAAAGTAAAGGGGGCCAAGTTGTGGTGCACTTGGCTGAGCACATACATTACCATACACAGGGAGTTGGGTGGTAGTGCAACAGGTTAAGCGCCTGGGGTGCAAAGCGCAAGGACCAGCGTAAGGATCCCAGTTCAAGCCCCCTGGCTCCCCACCTGCAGAGGAGTCGCTTCACAAGTGGTGAAACAGGTCTGTAGGTGTCTGTCTTTCTCTCTCCCTCTCTGTCATCCCCTCCTCTCTCCATTTCTCTCTGTCCTATCTAACAATGACAACAACAATAATAATAACTACAATAATAAAAAGGGCAACAAAAGGGAAAATAAATAAATAAGTGCTGCCCCATACCATACACAAAAACATGAGTTCAAGCCCCCAGCACCTACTTGCAGGGGGCAAGCTTCACAAATAGTGTGTCTCTTTCTCTTTCTCTTTCTCTTTCTCTCTCTATCTCTCTCTTTCTCTCTCTCTTTCTCTGTCTCCCCCTTCCCTCCCAACTTCTATCTCTATAAAAAAAGAAATAAACAGAAAAAAATTTAAACATAGCAAGAGAGAGAGGTGGGAGAGGTGAGTTCTAGAGTCTGAGAATTCTGAGAGTTAATGATTTGGGATGGAAAGTGTTCTGAAGGTGTGCTCTCCCTGTAAGAGAGAGCAAAATCAGAAAGACTTCTATGAGGACACTCATCCCTGTCATTTTCCTTCTAAAAACCCACAACTACAGTTTAATTATGAGGAAAATAATGCATCAGTCTAGACTAGAAGACATTCTCCAAGATACCTGACTGGTACTACCTGTTTTCTTTGACTATTGAGATCACAAAAATAAGGAACAATTGCAAAACTGTGACAGACCAGAGGAGACTAGATAACATTACAACTAAATGTGTCCCATGCCTGGGATTGAATCTAATGCAAAAAGATGGGTAAAATTGAAAACAGGTAAAATCCAAGCAAAGCTTGGAGTTTGAATATTAATACTGTACCAACATTAGTGTCTTGATTTTAACAAATGAACCATGATAATATTAAACAGGGAAAACTGGATGAGGAAGATATAAGAAGTCTGATCTTGTTTTGCAACTTTTCTATGAATCTAAAAGCTATTCTAAAATTAAAAATGCATTTTTTAAAGTAATCGAGTAAGTAAAATATAACATTACCTTGAAAACTAAAAAAAATAATAATGTTCTATGGACAACAACATGTTCCATATAAATAAGAAATACTTTGTTTCATAGAATCCGAACTCTACCCGTGCATTTTAGGATGTTTGACTTTGAACTACAAAGTTGACACTTGTTCAAGATAACAGATAGGGGAAGACATCCGTTCCCTGTCTCTGAGTCTCTACCCTGTCCTTTCATTTTATTATCAATTTGTTTTCTGTCACCCAAAATTGTTTATCGCTGGGATTCAGTGTCAGCACCACTTGATGCTCGTAGTAACTATTTTTCTTTTTCTTACTTCTAAGTAAAAGATGAGAGATAAAGAGGAAGGAAGAGACAGAGAGCAGGAGGGCATCACAGCATGGCAACATGTGCTCTACCCAGTGAACCACTGCAGACACTGCCTTGTCCTTTTATTACCAAACCTTCCTTCCTCTTGCCCCTTTGACTCTAGATGATAAGCGTTCTGAGTACATTGCTCTTGTATTAATATACATCAGCATCATGTTATTAGATAAATAGTTCTATTTGGGGAGGGTGGTACTAGGGATATAATTCATGATCTTATACATGTGAAACATGCACTCTACCATTAACATCTTCAACCCTACCCCCCAGCCCCCAAATAGTCTTGTTTTTCTTACTGCATTGAAGATTGAAGAGGAATGAAAAAAAATATTTATATGCCCCTGGCTGTATTTTTGAGATGACTATCAAATAATCAACTATGTAAGTCACTAAGCTTCTTCAAACCTTGGGTTCCACACCTGCAAAATAAAAGGCATGGACTTCACTGTTTTTATTTTTATTTATAAAATGAAAACATTGACAAAACCATAGGATAAGAGGGGTACAATTCCACACAATTCCTACCCCCAGAACTCAGTATCTCATCCCTGCCCTTGATAGCTTTCCTATTCTTTATCCCTCTGGGAGTATGGACCCAGGGTCATTATGGGATGTAGAAGGTGGAAGCTCTGTCTTTTGTAATTGCTCCCCTACTGAATATGGGTGTTGACAGTTCGATCTATACTTCCAGCCTGTCTCTCTCTTTCCCTAGTAGGTCAGAGCTCTGGGAAAGCAGGGCTCTAGGACACATTGGTGGGGTTGTCTGCCCAGGAAAGTCAGATTGGCATCATGGTAACATTTGGAATTTAATTTTTTCTACAAAATTTTTGGTCCATGAGTCCATGAACACAGCATTGGCATCATCTAGAAGTTCACTGGGAAAACTAAATCTCAGGCCACAGCTACACCTCCTGAATCAAAATCTATATTTTAACCAGGTACTATAAAATAATTTTCCTGCTTATTAACATTTAGAAACATTGGAATAGTTTAAAAAAATCATATATTGGTCTGGGAGATAGAGCAGTGGATAAAGTGCTGGGCTCTCAAACAAGAAGTCCTGAGTTTCATCCTCAGCAGTGCATGTACCTGAGTGATGCCTGGTTCTTTCTCTCTCCTCCTATCCTGCTCATTAATAAATAAATTAAAAATATTTGTAAAAAATTAATATATATTCCATGCCTAAACACAAATCAGCTGAACTGAAATGTCTGTGTAGAGAGACTGGGACTTTGCTTTTTTAATGAGCAGGGCCTCACTTTGAGAAACACTGTCTTTCTCTATGCCCTCTCCTGTATCCCCCATCTGCTCAGGATAATGTCTTTTTTTAAAATTTTCTTTATTGGGGGACTAATGTTTTACAGTCGACAGTAGAAGGATAATGGCTTTACCTGGACTTTCAGCCTTTTCCCTGACCCTATAATCCCAAGTTTCTGGTCTTTTTCTTCCTAGGAGTGCCAACATGGTATTCTGGGAAATTCACTCTCAATGCTGGGAAGTTGTGGGTGAGCGGAGGAGCCATGACTGACAGTGTTAGCCAGTTCCCATGGTTAGCCAGTTCAATATTTCCACCTCAACCAATTGCAAGAGCTTGCTGTTATGTCACTAAACATGGAACTGGGGAATGCTGGGCACATCTAGTAGGAGGAGGCTGCAGCACACCGCATCTTGTCACCCATGTTTTACCTTGTTTTAACCTGCATTCTAATTGTTACTGAGCCAGTCCTACCTTAGGCTCTAAATTAATGCCAATCACGCTCAGCTCTCTGCTAAAGACTGAAAAAAAGAGCAAAGGGATATAAGAGGTTAGGTAACCGTAGAGTGGCTATGCACGTGAGTTCACTCTCACACACAGAACTGCCTCTCATAGCTGCAGTCCTGATCAAATGGCTTATCTTCTTTGTACAATTCACTTTGTATGAATAAGTATCTTTGTGAATATGTGTAGGTATATAATATATAGTTGTTAAATTCTAAAAGAGTACATGTTAGTATATTACGTGCATATACACAGATGCACACACATATATAAACAGGTTTTGTTCTAGTCCATATAAGGAAACGTTAATATGTTTTAAGTTGTAAGTTAGATGGTAAGGACATGACTGATCATTTTATTATTTGTCATTTAACTACACAAACACACACATATATATTTGGCTACCAGAATTGTTGTTGAGGCTTGGTGCCAGGCTATCACTCTAGGTGACTTTTCTTTCTTCTTTCTTCCTTTCCCTCTCTCTCTCTCTCTCTCTCTCTCTATCTCTCTCTCTCTATCTCTCTCTTTCTTGATAGTGATATATGTGTCTATGGTGTGTGTATGTGTGTGTGTGTGTGTGTGTGTGTGTGTGTGTGTGTGTGTGTGTGTGTTGAGAGGGAGGGAGGGAGAGAAAGAGAGAAAGGGAGACAGTCATAACTCTATTCCACAAATTGTGAAGCTCCCTCCCTGCAGGTAAGGACCAGAGGCTTGAACTCAGGCTTTCATGCCTGACTCTCATAATCTTTTAAATATATTATTAATTTCACAATATATCCTAAGTGAAATTAATCACCCAGATGGGTCATTTTACTGTTTCCTTATCTAATATATTTCGCTGTCTTTAAATGCAAGGTCATACATAATCCAGCAGGAACTTTGCTGAGGATCTGGCTCTGTGGGGCGCTTGAGGAAGCTAAGAGCATCTGTGGTGCTGTTTGAAATACTGTGAGAGGGCCCCAGGTTAGTAAGGAGCAGATGGTTTGGAATTCAAGTGGCACCGCTGCAGGAATACAAACATGGGTGAATCCCCTTAAACCATGAGGCAGGGTCAGAAAAAAGTGTTGGGATGGCACAGTGTAATTCAGAAAAGCCATTCTAGTTTCTCTTCTATTAGAATAGTCTTTAGCTGAAAGACTTTGCAACACCTGAAAGAAGCTGTTCATATTACAGTCTGAGATGCACTGTGTTCCAGATATTCTCCTTCTTTCCAAGTGACATCTTGATTTAAAGTGTTAAATGTTAAGAGAGATCAGTTGCCAGTGGACATCAGACTCCGGGCCCTGACAGTCAAACGCACTTGCTACAAAGCAAAATGAATAAGAGCTTTAAAGAAATGAATGCATGCCCTTCTGGGCCTGCTGCGAGATGACCTACATATCTTTTATAAGTCAGCAGAATGAGTCAAATGATCCAGCTTTAATACTTCTCTTGTGTGTTTAGCCAGTGGACACTCAAGCACTAATTACAAGGGACATATGCACCCCTGTGTTCATAGTTGTATTATTCACAACAGCCAAAGAATGGAAGTAGCCTAGATGCCCACCAACAGATGAATGGCTGAAGAAGTTATGGGATAGATATTCCATGGAATATTACTTGGTAATCAAAAAAGAGGATATCCTGTCCTTTGGGACAAAATGGATGGGACTGGAGGTGATTATGCTTAGCAAATTAAGTAAAGAGAAGAAAGAAAATTACCATACAGTTTCACTCATATGTGCAATATAGAGCTATGATTTGCATGAACGTGCCAAAAACAAAAACAAAAAATCCAAACAAAACAGACACAAGCAAACTGTTTGTAAGTCTTATAAAAACTCTGATGGTCATCTCTGAGAGGTGGGAGTGTGGGGATACAGAATTGTGGTGGTGGGTATGGTGTGGAACTATACATTGTGATCTTATAATCTTGTAACAAACTATTAATAATAAATACTTTTTTAAAAAACTAAGTTAAAAAATGACCCAGCTTTAATACTGGATGATTTGGGCTATGTCATTTTGGATGTACATTCTGCCTTACCAGAGAGATCAGGAAATCAAATCATATCACCCTTAACTTCTTTTTTGCTATTTGTAAAATGTTTCTATGAAAGAAATAGTTCACTGCATTCAACTTAATAAAAATAAAAACAGCTAATGCTTAAATAATGTTTTATGTGTCAAGTACCACTTTAAGGATTTTATTTTATTTTACTTTTTAAATTTTTTATTATCTTTATATATTGATTAGATAGAAACAGTCAGAAATCGAGAGGGAAGGGGGACACAGAGCGACAGCGAGGCATCTGCAGCCCTGCTTCACCACTTGCAAAGCTTTCCCCCTACAGGTGGAGACCAGGGGCTGGAACCTGGGTCCTTGTGTGCTCAACTATGTGCTCAACCAGGTTCTTCACCACCTGGCCCCCTCCACTTTAAGGATTTTACGATGTACTAATTCAGCTGAAGGAGAAACCATTATTATGATTACCCCCACTTTGCAAAGAGGTAAGCTGAGGCAAGGAGAAGTCAAGCAGTGTTTTCAAGGTCACACATTATAGATGGGAAAACCAGGATTATGAATCAAGTAGTATGGTGCCGGAAGCCAGAATCCATTTTCTCAACCACATTATTGTGCCAATTTTAGATTGTCTGTATCCAAATATGTACCTAGTAAAGTAACCTTTCTTTGAGAAACTAAAAGGTGGGAGATCTCCTTTTATCTACTCAGAATCCAGAAGTTTTACATCTCTATTTAGAATCAGTTTTGTCCCTTATTCTAGAGATGAGTATCTCGTTTTGACTCAGAAGATACCCAAAGGTGTGCCTTCAAATGTCCTGATCAGTCACTTCTTAGTAACACCAGTGGGCTTGATTTAAAAACACAGGGTAGATCAAAGCAGGGGAGAGTGCACTTCACAGAGGCAGGCAAGCAGTGTCTTGGTTGGCCACCCTTTCAACCAAAAAGCTGTGAACTTAGAGGGAAGTGCTTTACCTCCCTGGACTCCACACTTCTCACCCACACTTCTCACTTAGAAGATAAAGTGGAGAAAGGACCCCTAATTTCATCTGCTCTGTTCTTGTCTTTGTGTTCCTGTTTATTAAACAATTTGTCCTACTTTGTCTCTCACCACCTTTCAGCCACCAAGTTGTAGATGCTACTGTGACACCATCCTGACTTCTCTGGACAGACAACCTCGCCAATGTGTCCTGGAATCTCACCTCTCCAGAGCCCAACCCGACTAGGGAGAGATAGAAATAGTCTGGTGGTATGGATCCACCCACCATGGGCCAGTGCCCATGTCCAGCACAGAAGCAATTACAGAAGCCAGAATCCCCACCTTCTGCACCCATTGAGAATTTTGGTCCATACTCCCACCGGGATAAAGAATAGGGAAGCTTCCAGTGGAGGAGATGGGACATGGAACTCTGGTGGTGGTGGGAACTATTTGGAATTTTACCCAGATTACCTTGCAATCTTTGTAATCATTATTAAACCACTAATACATTTTTTAAAGATAAAGTGGAGAGAGATGACTTTCAGGTCTTCCTCTTCTCTCTGAGAGACTGAATCTTTATTCTTCCTCCAACTAGACAGGTTGCTGGTGATGAAGAGATAAGACAAATGACAAGCAAGTTTCAACTGTTCTCTGAAAGCAGACACTAGACATGTAAATTCAGATCCCAGGAATGTGAGAGAAAGCTCTGGCATGGCTTCCCTGTTTCAACGAACAGCTAATCAATGCAGAACAGCCAGGTAATTAAGGGCCACCTTTTCAGTCTCAGAGTTTACTCATCATGATCTTTCAAATTACTTTAAATTTTTTCCACCAGATTTTTACCAAAGTTCATCCCAGAGCCAGAAAACATAAACAGGAAGGGAATGTCCCATCTATAAGCCTTCACACTCTACATTTTGCATTTGATGATAGAAACTAAACCTTTAAAATATTCAACATGAAGTGTTTGAGGCTTCCAAAGTTCATGAATCATAGCATTATCATCAATCTGTCTAAAACATGACAAATAGATTGTAAGTTCCTCATTATAACATAATATATGATGAAGAGGAGGCACTCAACAAGTATTCTTTGACTAGAAGCAAACATGTTGATACAATGTCCTAGATGTTACCAATGAAGGATCAGGCTTGACAATGTGCTGGTGAAACCTCTATGTATTGCTGGATTAATCACATACTTCGTTCATTATCAGCAAACTAGGTCATGAAATATATATATGAATATATATTCAATAAATATATATATATACTTCAGAAATTAAGATTTTTAGCAGAACACTGGAAGCCTTAATATACCTCTCACAAAGTTCTCTGAGGAACAGGTAAGAGGAATTCAATACACAAACACCTTTATCTAGATTCACTGATGTTTGGGAAATCCTGAACTTGGAGCTTGCTGAGGATTTAGTGAATTGGTTTCCAACTCTCTTACTCATTTATTTTGTAACCTCAAGAGGTCAGAGTCAAAAGAGCTGAGAAGTAAATGAAAGTGCCTGGGGGTGGGAGGAAGGGCAGGATTGTTAGTGAATTTAGGAAGTCACGGTACAGCAGCCAGAGCTACCTTCTCTGAGGAACCCACTGTTCTGTCTTTGAAAGGCACTGAATCTCAATGACGCTACCACACAACCTGGGATAAACCTGCCTCATGAAATTCAGGGGATCTGAATAAGCTATTTCGGATGTGTCTTTGCAGTCATGACACTGATGGCCTATTCTTTACTGACTGGTTCTTGAATAATGGCAAACATCATATTAGACTTGAGTCATGAGTTATTCTGAGAATAGATCTGGTAAGATCCATACTCAATTATAGAGGAGGATTTTTTCTTAGATGAAAGAAGATCTATGCTTTAATTATCAGTGTCACTACTTGAGGACATTGAATGGCTCTGGACTCTGGATTCAGAAATATGTGAATCTCTACACTTTGGGAGTCTAAGCACTCCTGGCTTACTCAAAACAACCATGAGAATTGTGATGAGAATAAACTCCTTATCTGAAAAAAAAAATTAACTGAAAGTGGGATATAGGCTAGGTTGGTAGTATCCAGTCCTTGCATTTCAATTTTGATGAACAGAAAATGTATGGACCATTAGTTACCTACCTTCACATCTTTGGTTGAACATTCTTCTTATCCTAGAAATAATTATCACAATACAATCTACCTATGTACAATTCAGCTTCTGAAACATTTCCCTTGCAATGCCTTGTTTGGATAAACCAAATTCTAAATACATTTACTTTGACTTGGCATTATGTTAAAAATTTTCTCTCAAGTCCCGGCAGTGGTGTATCTGATAGAACTTACATGCTACAATCCACAGGGACCCAGGTTCAAGCCTTTGGTCCTCACATGAAGGAAAAAAAAGTTCACAGGTGGTGAAGCAGGTTTGCAAGTGTCTCTCTTTCTCTCTCCCTCTCTTTGTTATTCTTCCTAGCATATTATTGTCAAATTCTCTCTCTCTCTCTTAAATTTTTAATTAGTGGTTCAATGTTGATTTACAAAATTACATATCATCAGGGGTATAATTCCATACTGTTCCCACAACCAGAGTTCTGAATCCCAGTTTCCTCCATTGAAAACTACCACGGTTTTTCCAGGGTTGTGGATATGGGTTAACTGTCATCTCTACACCTGTCTACATTTGTACATAGTTGCCCTGTTTTCCTTCCAGTTCCAATCCTCTCTTCCTTTCCAAGCCACATCCAAATATCTCTTCCCCTCTTCATCCTCTCTCTCTGGGACCTGATGGAGCTGGAGTTCAGAGCCCTCTGATTTCTCTTCCTCTCATCACTTTTCCCCACTGGAAGAATGAATCAAAGCTGTTTGGGGGGTGCAGAAGGTAGGAGTTCTGGCTTCTTACTTCTCCACTGGACATGGGTGTTGGCAGGTCGATCCATACCTCCAGCCTGTTTCTATGTTTCCTTATAGTGGGGTAGAGCTCTGGGGAGGGGGAAATTCCAGAACACATTGGTGAGGTCATATGCCCAAAGAAGTCAGGATGGAATCATGATAGTATCTGCAACTTGGTGTCTGGAAGGTGACAGGACATAAAGTGAGACAAAATGGATAATGAACAGGAACCAAAAAGTAGGAAGGAACAGAGCAGATGAGATTAGGGATCTTAGGGTGGAAGAAAGCTAAGAAGTCCATTTTAGGCGTGTTTCTAGGGGCACTCAACTATGCTAGGTTTTGTTTGAGTTTGACAGATGTCATGAAGTTGAGTCAGAGTAGAGAAAAGGGCTAGAGAGTTGTATTAGGGCAGAGAATAGCTCCCATTCTTGAAAATATTCTGTGGATAGAATTAACTATTTACCTCCATCCACCAAGTCTATGGATTATTATTTATATTTATTTATATTTATATTTATTTATATTTATATTTTTATATTTATATTTATATTTATATTTAGTAGCACCAGCTCTGAGTCCCTGTTGGTCTGAGCTCACAATTTATGGGCACAGCTGGGAACAGTGCAGGCTGCACTCATTTCTGGACCAATCTTCCTCCAGTAGCAGGGCAGGATACCACAGCCTATCATCAGAGACTGGAGTGGTCCCTACCATAGCTGCTCTATAGTGAAGATAAGGTCCTGAGAGGGTCCACAAGAAGGCTTGTGATGATGTTCCTAATAGAAATGACCAGTAGTGGTGCAGTGAGGGGTCCATTAGTGGTCTCAGCCCATCATATTTGTGTGGGAATCCAAGGATTCCCTGACTAAGGCCCCAGGTGGTGAGGTGCTCCACGGCTTTCTCTCAGGCACCTAGATTGGAGAACAAAGGGTTGAGAGTAGTTCCAGCCTCTGTGGTGGGATCATTCCATACCTGACCCATGCTGTAGAGTAACTACTGGCATCATGTTTCTATTGAATACTTGTAAAGTGACTAGGATGACTGATGATTGAATATGATATATCATTTCATTTTAATAAAATGAAAATAGCCACATAGGGTTTCTGGGTGTGATTAGCAATGCCATTCCAGGGAGTTTTCACAGCGAAGGATAGAAAAGGTTGAGCTGTCAGTCATCATTAACCTCCTTTCCTTTCCAAATGGTATGGATTTCAACAAACAAAAATGTCAAAGCATTAAATATTTTTCAGACTACAAATCAAGCTTTTCCATAGTCTCCTTGGTTCACTGCTGGGGTTGTGTGCTTGCCCCTCAGATGTAAATATGGTTCAAGACAACATGCAGTAGTAGCAACTTTATTCATCCACAAGGTCTAGGAACATTCTCATCCCTGCTGGGAAGGATTCCTGCTCTCAGGCTCGTGAATTCCCCATCCTGCACCCACACAGTGAGGCTTCTAAAGAGTGCCCATTGTCTTCTTGGCTTGTGTGTCAAGGAGGCAAAGGGTTCTGCTGCATGGCAATTAATCAAATGGCCCACTTTTACCTTTGATCTGGGAGAAAATAGTCAAGATAACACTGGAGAGGAGAAAGTGAGCAATGACAAAGAAATTGATGGAGGGAAGGGGGGAAGCCAGAAGGAGAAAAGCAAGGTGCAAAGGGAAAAAGCTGACCTTACTGAAGGGTATGGGAAGGCATCCAGATAGGATTGCTTATTCCATATTTTCAGAAAGCCTAGGAGTTCCCACATCATGGTGCTAAGTCCATTTTCTACTCTAGACTAAATTTGATGTCCTGATTTAGAGCATGGGCCAGGTAAACATTTATGGGAATACAAAGTTTTGGCAAGACCTGTTAACTTCCTGTTTGCGGGTCTCTATGTCTAACTTTCACACAGGTCAAAAAGAGATGTCCCTAAGGCAGCGCTCTGTGACAGAATGTGCTCCAACTAGAAGCTGGTGAGCTAGAGAGTCTGCAGGTTGCTGGGGGTTCCTGTAGATGTTTAAACTCTCTTTATCCTGAATGAAAGATCCAAAATCACTATTAACTGCAGAGAAAGCAGGAACCAGTAATCATTTGTGATTAAATACAATAGCTTGGTAGCAAAACTTTCCTCAAGACCTTATAGAGTTGATCTTTAAATAACTCTCTTTTGACAATGACTGGGTCAAGGAAAGCTTTGAAAGAGAGGATTAAAAAAACAAAGAATAGTGTTATTTTATTCAACTGAAGAGAAAATGAAGTATTAAAAATAAGAGTTACTTTGGCATTTGTTTTGCCCCCTTAAAAAAAAAAAAAGCTCTAGTATGTGTCCCTTTAGTACATCTTAAAAACATGTTAGGGACACACTGAGCTGATAGAGATAAAATATGAATATTCTGCTCAATAATTAAGCTTATCTTCTTTTCTTGGCCTTTTTAATGACAGCATTTCCTGCACAATTCATTTTAGTCCAATTTTTTGATATTTAAAAAATGGAGATTCCTCTAATTGATTCATTGAGAAAGTTTATTTATCCAAAGGAACTGAGAAAAGTTAAGTCTGGAGATAATGACTGTAGCTTTTTTTTTTTTAATGAGGTTGCAAATTGGCTTCTCCAGGGGGAAATTTTCCAGAGATGCAACAAACTGATCTGCAGTACAGAGAACACACTGGATGATCTCACTGGAGTGCAGAAATACACAGACCCAGGCAGACTTCACCTCTAAACAACTGTGAGTTTTGATGCACTGGAGGCCAAGAAATGACATTAGTTTTGATGCACTGGAGGCCAAGAAATGACATTAGAAACGTTGTAAATAATAAATCTGAATGTCTTGAGTTTTTAAGAGTTCTCTCTGGCCAGACATTGGAGTCTGGTTGTATCTGTCACAGGTGAATGAGTTTGTTCTCAGCCTATTCAACTCAAACCCTCTAGGAACTTCTTTGGAAACCAGAGAACATCATTCCATGCTTGATTTTGCACTAAGATCTTTCAATGGGTTGAAACTTACAGCACATAAGAGCAGGTGTTCCCAGCCCAGCTCCACGCCTGAGGAGGCTGCAGAGGGCATGCCATCCTCATTAACAACACACCATTTCCACGTCTCCTCCTGAAAAAGGCTCATCTTGTTTCAGACAGGAGGATGGTTAGAGGCAGGCAGTATCTTGACCGCTCCATCTCGTGGGAGAATGCTTTCTTGTAAGCAGAAAAAAAAAAAAAAAAAAAACATGAATGAAAATCAAGAGATGGCTAGTCTCTAGATTGGAAGGGAAATCCTGGCCTTAGCCCTGACATGTTCCTGACTACATAGATATAAAGATGCAGGAACTCCAGTGACACTCTCCATTCACCCTGGATTATAAATTAAAATTTTAACTATTGTGTTGGTTTAACAGCTTGAGATGATAGGAAAGATTTTCAAATCTAGACGCCTCAAAAAAATCAATTTATTTTCCAAATTTAAAAACAAAGTGCAAATTTTGATCCACTGGTGACTTGGGCTAAAAAAAAAAAAAATGAACAATGGTCCCATCAGCTCCGGACAGTTGGTAATCTAAAGGACAGAGTAACAATGACACATGGCAAAATCTCAAAGACTCACTCTGTCCATTTGGCTGGGATGTCAAATAGTGCACCAAGAAAGAATACCTCCTGTCAGAGGTCCACCCACGGCCTTCGCTGCAGACTTGGGGGTGGGGGTGTGGGTAACTGTGTAGGCATTGAGTCCTATGTCCTCCACACCCTCCTTGCTCACACCATTAGCATTTCTTCTCACTAGCCTGGCTACCTGACTCCACACCTCCAAAAACAGGAGAAAATAACCACATGACTTTGGCCAAAAGACAGAATACTATTTCCAAATATTTCATTCCACTTATACTTCATAAGTTTTGTACAAAAAAAAAAAAGCAGTGTGGTACTCCACTAAGAGTTGTAGAAGCTGAAGAAAATCACATGAAGGCATCAAATGGCAAGGCCTCAAATCTATGCATGAATGCAGAGGCTTAATGAACACAGTTTGTTCTAGACAAATACTTAGTAGCAGTTATCAAATTCTTCCCATGCGGTAGACATTGAGTTTGTAGAATTTCGTTTACTTCAAATACCCGTCTCCCTGTGAGGTAAATTTCTCCCCTCCCTTTTGCAGTTGAGAGAGATTTTGGATAAGTTTTTGTTCAAAGTCACACAGACAGCCACTGAAAAGTCAGTCTTTGCACCCAGGTCATCTGACTCCCAAGCCTGGCCTCCTATGAGCAAAAGAAAATATTTTCCACGAATATATTATGTGTGTGTGTGTTAATATATATATTAGAATCAGGGGTCTTACACATGTGTGATTTCACTACTTTAGGCAGATGCTTTTTTATTCAGATAAAGAGAGGAAGAGAGATACCATAGCACAGAGCTCTACCTAATGCCAGGGCATGTCCATGTGGTGCCAGGATTCAAACTTCCTCATGTGTGTAGTAAGATACTTGCCATTACCCAGTGAGATATCGCTACTACTTCCACCATTATGTTTTCAGACACCGGTTTTACAGTTTTTCATGGTCCCTTCTCAAAGGTACAGGGCAGAATCTATCTCAACAGGAATCATATGGACAAGAAATCACATATCAGTCATGGATGACCAGAACAGGCTCACAAGGACTAAATCAGGTCAGGCAAAGACCAGTCGCATTTCCTTTTCAATAAGGTTATTAGTTTGCTCAATCAGAGGACATTGTGTGTTCTTTTTTTTGGCCTCTAGTTACTGGGGCATGATGTTGACACTATGAAACTACCATTCCTGATGGCCATTTTTACTTTTTTTTTTGATTGTCCACTTGAATTTATTTAAAAAATTTTTTATTTAAAAATAGAAAACACTGACAAAAACCACAGGATAAGACGGGTACAACTCCACACAATTCCCACCACCAGAACTCTATATCCTATCTCCTCCCCCTGATAGCTTTCCTATTCTTTATCCCTCTGGGGGTCAGTATGGGTTGCAGAAGGTGGGAGGTCTGCCTTCTGTAATTGCTTCCCTGCTGAACATGGATATCGACAGGTTGATCCATACTCCCAGCCTGTCTCTCTCTTTCACTAGTCGGGGAGGGACCTGGGGAGGTGAGGCTTCAGGACACATTGGTGGGGTCGTCTGCCCAGAGAAATCTGTTTTTTTTATATTTTTTATCTTATTTAATAAGACAGAGAGAAATTGGGAGAGGAGGGGAAATAGAGAGGGACAGAGAAAGACAGACACCTGCAGGTCTGCTAGGCAGGTTGTGAAATGTCCTCCCTGCAAGTGGGGGGGGGGGTTCGAATCCAGATCCTTGAGCAGGTCCTTGCATTTAGTACTATGTTCACTCAACTGAGTGCCCCACTGCCCAGCCCACTTGTATGCATGATTTTCAAAGAGGTATTTAGATGTGTCTCTCAGGATATTCTAGTGGGGAGGATAGAAAAATACGATTAGACTGCAAACTTTCTTTTCCAAAAGTCCACACTGAATAATGCACTGGTATGTGTCTCAGACATCACTATCAACGTTTTTATCAACACCTTAGATAGCCTAAAGTCTTATAGGTGTTCCTGACTCCTGTCTCTGTTCATACCATCCACCCGTGCCCTTGTCCTCTCACCAAGCTGGGCTGTCTTTTATCTCTGATGCTTGACTCATGGAGTTCTCCAGCTTGTAACACTTTCCATTCCCTAATACCACATCGTTCACACCTCAGGATAGACATGACTTCCTCAGGGAGGTTGTTCCTGACCATTCCTTTCCCAGGTTAGACTAGCTATTTACCCCTTGATTTCCTTCCCCCTGCCACATGTTCTCAAAACATGCCCTACTGCCCTCATCCTAATATATGAGGGCCACACTGCTGGTAAGTTCTCTTATATTCTTCCTGAAACTATAAACTTAGTCAGTCTGTATCTATCTTAACATAGTATCCATTCTCATCATTGTTACATAAAGATTTTATTTTATTTTTTAATTTATTTCCTTTTGTTGCCCTTGTTGTTTTTATTATTGTAGTTATTATTGATGTTGTCATTGTTGGATAGGACAGAGAGAAATGGGGCAAGGAGGGGAAGACTGAGAGGAGGAGAGAAAGATAGACACCTGCAGACCTACTTCACTGCCTTTGAAGAGAGTCCCCTGCAGGTGGGGAGCCCGGGCTGGAATTGGGATCAATATGCTGGTCCTTGCACTTTGCGCCACGAGCGCTTAACCTGCTGTGTACTGCCCAACTCCCGGTTACATAAAGATTTTAAAATAGTACTTGTAGATGAACGTCTGGAGGAGGTCAGATAATCTTAGATTAATGACAAAAACAGAATAAAAAGGGTGTTTATAATCTGGAAGATAAAATGAATCTATAGTATTAGTTTCAACTAGAACAAACGTAAAGTGAAAGGGTGGGGGAGATAGCATAATGGTTATGCAAAGAGGCTCTCATGCCTGGGGGCTCCAAAGTCCTATGTTCAATCCCCCCTACTACTATAAGCTAGAGCTGAGCTGTGCTCTGGATTCTCTCTCTCTCTCTCTCTCTCTCTCTCTCTCTCTCTCTCTCTCCTTGTCTCTCAAAAAAATAAAATAAGGGAGTCGGGCTGTAGCACAGTGGGTATAGGTGGCGCAAAGCACAAGGACTGGCATAAGGATCCCGGTTCCAGCTCTGGCTCCCCACCTGCAGGGGAATCGCTTCACAGGTGGTGAAGCAGGTCTGCAGGTGTCTATCTTTCTCTTCTCCTCTCTGTCTTCCCCTCCTCTCTCCATTTCTCTCTGTCCTATCTAATAACGACAACAACAATAATAACTACAACAATTAAAAAAACAGCAAGGGCAACAAAAGGAAATAAATAAAATAAAATAAATATTTAAAAAATTAAAAAATAAATAAATAAAATATTTTTTAAATGTAAAGTGAAATACATAGATGTTAAAAAACTCACAAATAGAAATTAGAGGAGGGAATGCATGGTTTACATGTGGAAAAAAATGAGATTGTTAACTGTGAATTAATGTTATTGAACTTTACAGAAATATTGTACATTTTTAGTCTTTTATAATTAGGAAAAAAAATGTCCAAATGCAGTGAATTGTGAAGTAGACATACCACACTGAACACAACAGCTATTACAGATATTATATTAATACAAAAAATGACTAAAGGGCAGGGTGTGTATAGCATAATGGTTATGCAAAGATACTCTCATTCCTAAGGCCTGCCATACCACCGTATGCCAGAACTGAGCAGCACAAAGATCTGGGTTTGAGCCCCTGGTCCCCACCTGCAGGGGGAAAGCTTTGCAAGTGGTGAAACAGTGCTGTAGATGTCTTTCTGTCTCTGTCCTTCTCTATCTCCCCCTTCCCTCTTGATTCCTGGCTATCTCTATCCAATAAATGTATAAAAATGATTTAAATTTTTTTAACAAAAAAAATTAAATATAATGAACTCATGGGAAAAAATAACCATAATGAAAAGAGTTTTGAGAGTCAAATCATTCAAAGAGTAGCCAAATGATCTTGGGTTGTACAGCCTTGACAAAAGTAGATTTAGGAGAGGGCATGTTTGCTCTCATGTGGAAGGTCAATAAAGTGTGTTTGGGTCATTCTTGAGAGACATGGATCAGTAATAGAAAACACTCAGTTCAGTAGAGAAGTCATTATAGTGGGATCAGACCTATCTGAAATGGACAGAAAAAATGGATCTTCATCACAAAAATTCTACAATCAAAAAGTTTTCCACCAAATGTATGCCCACTTTTCAGGGATATCACATTGGAGATTTTAAGAACCAAAAGCAAATTTTTCACTTGACAATTCCCACAATGACTCAGGCATTTTAGGAAAGAACCTATGATATTCACCACAGAAGAGATCCAAAATGCCAACAAACATATGAAAAAATGTCCCAAGACACTGCTTGTCAGAGAAATACAAATAAAGACAAATGCAAATAAAGACCACTTCACTCCTGTGAGAATGCCATAGATCAGAAGCCAACAAATGCTGGGGAGGTTGTGGGGGCCAAAGACTTCTCTGATCTGCTGGTGGGAAAGTCAATTGGTCCAACCCCTGTGGAGAGCAGTCTGGAAAACTCTCAGAAAGCTAGAAGTGGACCTACCCTATGACCCTGTAATTCCTCTCCGGGGGATATAGCCTAAGGAACAAATACACCCATCCAAAAAGATCTGTATATTCCTATGTTCATAGCAGCACAATTTGTAATAGCCAAAACCTGGAAGCAACCCAGGTATCCAACAACAGATGAGTGACTGAGTAAGTTGGGGTCTACATACATAATGGAATACTACTCATCTATTAAAAATGGCGATTTCACTTTCTTCACCTCATCTCGGATGGAGCTTGAAGGAATCATGTGAAGTGAGATCAGGAGAGAAGGATGAACATGGGATGATCTCACTCATAGACAGAAGTTAAAAACAAGATCAGAAGGGAAAAAACTAAGTAGAACTTGGACTGGAGTTGGTGTATTGCACCAAAGTAAAAGACTCTGGGGTGGGGGGAGTGTTCAGATCCTGCAACATGATGGGAGAGGAGAACCCAGTGGGGGTTGAATTGTTATGTGGAAAACTGAGAGATGTTATGCATGTCCAAACTTTGTTATTTTATTTCACTGTTACTATAACCATTGATTCCCCAATAAATAAATTAAAAAAATAAAAAAGGAAAGAAGCTGTGGCTCTCACATTGTGATCTCGCTGAAATTCTTAAACTCACAGACTGGAGGCAGGTATGTTGCTCAAGTCCACAAACCCTGAGTTGGTTTATTCCTTCACACTGTGTCTCCTCAGTGACTCAGAGTCTCATGAACTAAGTTAGGATACTTAACTTCTAGCCCCAGATGTGTCACTGATTATCTCTGGGTTTATCATCTTCTGTAGATGCAATTTCTTCATCTTTAAAATAAGATTTTTAACTGATCAGTCAGTTGCTATATTAAAGTTCTAAAGCACTAATGTTTCTCAGACTTGGTTCTCAAACAGAGAATAAACACCAGAATCATAAGGACTTCTGTCTAACATGTAGATATTTGGGTGTTGTCATAGAGTCTGAGAAGGAAAGCCAAAAGTATGAATGAATGTTTAGAAAAACTCCATAAATTGTTAACATTCACAATGAGGAACCAGAAACAACTTTTTAATTAAAAAAAAAAAAAATTCTGTGTCTCCTTAAGATCAGTGCAAATCTTAAAAAAAAAAAAAAAAAAAAAACAGGCACGGAAAGGTTAGATCAGTTGCCCACATTCAAATTATAATGAAAACTACCTAGAAAACTATAGTCAGGTCATTTCCTGTTCTCTCTGAAGACCTGAAGACTTAGAAAAGGAGGTGGGTGGAGAACTAGAATAGTCTTCAAGACATGCCTAGTAGGATGGAAAAGCCCCCTCTGGTGAGGAAGGAAAGAATTGTAAAAGAGACAGAGAGGAATATCCAAACCTTAGAAGCAGGCAGGAAAACAGGAGGCATAGGGGCCAGACTGCAAGGAAAGAGAGAGAGCAGGGAAAAACAACAAGCTTTCTTGCAAATATTTATTCCTTATGGAAACTGGGAAAATGGAACAGCAAGAGTTGCTCTTAATGAACTGGAAGCCATCCTAGCTGAGGCCCTGAGAAGTACATCTTTCAAATGGAGTAATGGCTCTTTCGGAGAAGACTTCATTGTGGTGTAGTATGTTTCTATTTTTCTCTCCTGGATTTCAAGGTCCAGAGAGCTGTTTTCTTAAACTTGCCCCAAAACTGTCTTTTTTAAAAAAATAAAATATATTTTAATTTATTTATTTTATTTGATAGAGCAGAGAGAAAGTGAGAGGGAGGAGGAGTAAGAGAGAAAGAGACAGAAACATCTGCAGCACTGTTTCACCACTTGTGAAGCTTTCCCCCTGCAGGTGGGAACTGGGGGCTGAAACCTAGGTCCTAGGGCATGGTCACATGTGCACTTAACCAAATGCACCACCACCCAGCCGTATTTTCTTGGTTTTAAGAGTTGGTGGCAATAATATTATTTCAACTGATAAAAAGAGTATTTTTCAGACTGAGTCTTTTTAATACATAGGCTGAGTCTTTGATATGTTGACTCTCTCAAAAGCCTAGACCAGGGAGAACGGAAGCAACCAGTAGCACAGCTATATACAAGATGCTGGGTATTATACAGCAAGCCCTAACAAAGGGACTTTTCAAAGTTAACCCAATTACCGAATAATGTGATGATAACAATAACTATTCATTGTCTTCTTGAATCCTAAGACAGCAGGAACCTCACATTTCCACTATAGAGCCTATATTTCCCCCAGTCCTGGAACCTTAGGCACACTTTCCTGCATGCTTCTCTCAATTCAAATCAAATAATATTGCATCCGCAGATCACAACCTGACCATCGCAACGAGTGCCACCTCAGCATGCTTCACTTCAGACTGTGACCAGAGACTTCAGGTGTGGAATGACAACCCTTCAGCTTCATTACTCGGGTGAGACCTTTCCTTTCATAGTATTCTCTAACTCCATTCCAGGTGGTCCACTCCCCAATAAAGTCCCCAAACCTAGATATAGTCCAGGTTCCCTGAGATAGAGCATATGTTCACACGTGCTCCTAAACCAGGGAAAAATATATACCTGAAAGCAGACGTACACAAGAGTCTGCAGGGAGTACCCCCACCCCCCCAACACTTCATCTGCACTATTCCAGCCTTTAGGTCCATGATTGTTCAACAATTTGTTTGGCTTTGTATGTTAGCTCTCTTTTCAGCCCCCAGGTTCCAGATGCCATTAGGATGCCAGCCAGACTTCCCTGGACTGATGACCCCACCAATGTGTCCTGGAGCTCCGCTTCCCCAGAGCCACACCCTACTAGGGAAAGAGAGAGACAGACTGGGAGTATGGACCAACCAGTCAACACCCATGTTCAGCGGGGAAGCAATTACAGAAGCCAGACCTTCTACCTTCTTCAACCCACAATGACCCTGGGTCCATGCTCCCAGAGGGATAGAGAATGGGAAAGCTATCAGGGGAGGAGATGGGATATGGAGATCGGGTGGTGGGAATTGTATAGAGCTGTACCCCTCTTATCCTATGGTTTTGTTAATGTCTCCTTTCTTAAATAAATAAAATTAAAAATTTTAAATTTAAAAAAGAGTGTTTTTGAATGCACGCGAAGGTAAACTGAACATACTGGTGATCAACTACAAAATGTAGTGGATATTTAAGCTAGAAAGTTCCACATAGGGGGCCAGGTGGTTGCACACCTGGTGAAGTGCTCACATCACAGTTCACAAGGATCCAGATTCAAGCCCCTGGTCCTCACCTGCAGGGAGGAATCTTCACAAGTGGTGAAGCAGGGCTACAGGTCTCTCTCTCTCTCTCTTTCTCTCTCTCTCTTTCTCTCTCCCTTCTCAATTTCTCAGTCTCTCTTCAAGAATAAATAAATAAAAATATATTAAAAAGAAAGGGAAAAACATTTTTTAAAAAAGGTCCACACAGTGGTTCATTCAATATTTATACATTTAGCAACTTCCCCACACCTCCTCCCCAACCCCTCACTCGAAGCATATACATGAACAGTCATCACACACAGAGGAATTGTCAAGTAGTTGGGTTTCCAACTACTTAGATGAAGCACATTCAAACAGTTAAACCCACAGATGCACTCAGTCATGTTGAGCATTTGAATCTCATGAAAATCAAAGCAACTTCTGATGTCCTTCTCCCCTTAAAAACTACAGAAAGGCTTTTCTTACAAGCACAGGTACTAGTGAATTGTGAAGTCATCACAACACAGAAACTTCCCACAGCATTTTTTTGACGTGATCCCTTCTGTCTCAGCTCAAAATGTCACTTAAGTGTCACCACTAAATCAACTCTAAAGAAAGAAAACTCTATGAAGACTACTGAGCCCCAAATAAAAATTCCTAATTCTATAAAGAATAAATAATAAAGCTTGCCTAAGAGGACGACTAATTTCATATTCCTATCAGATAGTCATCAAGTAATACTGCTTGGAAAACTAAAAAGTACATAACCCAGAAACAGTTGAATTAAGCAGATGGGTTTTGACAGGACCTGCATAATTAAAGTTTTTCACTACAGCTTTTGAAACTCCTGTTCTGAAACCCATTTTGTCAGCCAATGCTAGAAAAAAAAAATTTTTTTTTTGGCTTAGGAACATAAAATCCAAATAGTCCCTGAAGAGAAGCTGCCTCTCAGCCTTGACACCTTTAGACACTGCTTTTCAAAGAACACCCCTTTCCCCTGGAAATGGATCTTGTCATTGACATTGTCAAGTTAATTGGCCAGATTCAAACACAAGTCATGTCTTAAATCAGCAATGGAAAGACCTTTGGGTAGAGTGTTTTAAAACTTCCTTCCAAAGGAAAGGAGACATGCTAATAGAAAGCCAACCTTGGCATACTAGTTCTTAAAAAAAAAAAAAAAAAAAAAAAGAAAGAAAGAAAGAAAAGAAAAGAAAACCCAAGACCAAAATACTGCTGTCAACCAAGAAGACTTCTTTAAACTCTTTGTGGGGTAGGTAGAAAAACTTCCAAAGTCCATATAATTAATGGTCACTTGTTGTATGAATAAGTTGCCTTCAATAGATAAGGCAAATTCCTATCAATCAGTAAATCCACTCATTTGAAGCAAATCTCCTTCCTGTTCACTAGAAACATAAATTCGTGTTTGAAGAGCTATGAAGAGGCTAGGAGGGTCCCATGGAGCATGTGGGCAACCATTGCAAGGCAAGACAACTGAGAGAAATTAGGGCAGATGCAGAAAGCACAGCATCTGTTGAAAGCTAAAAATTCAATTCCCCCAATTCTGCTCTTTCTCCCTACAATAACAAAGCTGAATGAACAACACTCTTGAAATGTGGTTTGGGTTTCTGGGCCTGAAGGGAAGGTGTGCTGCCAAAGTCAGTGCCATTTCTGAGTCATTCCTCTCCTGGCTCTGGAAAGGACCCTGGCAGAATCCAGAGAAGTACTAAGTTTCTGGGGCCTCTATACCCGTTAGCCTTATAGCCCTGTCTCACCGTTTACTTTACACAGAGTTGATTTTACAGATCTTTTGCACCTGGTTCAGTTCTATTACTGAGTATACAGCTTTGAAATAGCTTATAGAAAAAAGGAAGGAAGGGAGGAAAAGAAAGAAAGGAGGAAAGGAAAGAAAGAAGGAAAGGGAAAGAAAGGGTACAACTGAAAAGAATAATAAGAGGCTACTCTTTTTGCAAAGTGTAGACTTTGAAAACCTGAAAACATGTAAATGTTGGCCTCATTAGTTTCTATAAAATCCCTCCCACTGATTTGAAACCCTAAGCATTTGCTCAGAGGAGTCATGGGAGATTCTCTTGCCCAACTAGTTGCAAGGACCTGATGCTGGCATGTGTGAAATGTGTTCCTTTTGTTTAGAAATCTGGCTCTCCTAGGTCACTAGTGTTGTGAAATAGTTTCTCACATTTTAGAATTGAAGACTCAACCTGTGCATTCCTGAAAACTATAGAAAAGCTAGAAACCAATTCTCCTCATCAATAACAAGCAATGAATTGAGTCTCTATCTAATTAAGTGACCTAGAAATCAGCTGTTTTAGCAGATATTGATGGGGTTTTGTAACCAGGGACAGGATAGCAGGTGCTTCAGTCAAGTCCCAAAAAGCTGACACTTAGGTCTTTGTGGGTGTGGGAGGAGTACAGGATGGTTCTGCCTTCTTGGTAAAAACTGGAGATCCAGAAAACAAAGTAGAGAAAAGTTCTCAAGGTTTGAACGATAGAAATGTTGTTTATTAGCACCAAAAAAGCAAATGACCCCATCCAAAAATGGGCAGAGGATATGAACAAAACATTTACCTCAGAGAAGATCCAAAAGGCTAACAAACACATGAAAAACTGCTCTAGGTCACTGATTGTCAGAGAAATGCAAATTAAGACAATACTGAGATACCACCTCACTCCTGTAAGAATGGCATATATCAAAAAGGACAGCAGCAACAAATGCTGGAGAGGATGTGGGGACAGAGGAACACTTTTACATTGCTGGTGGGAATGTAAATTGGTACAGCCTCTGTGGAGAGCAGTCTGGAGAACTCTCACAAGGCTAGACATGGACCTTCCATATGATCCAGTAATTCCTCTCCTGGGGTTATACCCCAAGGACTCCATAACACCCAACCAAAAAGAGGTGTGTACTCCTATGTTCATAGCAGCACAATTCAGAATAGCTAAAACCTGGAAGCAACCCAGGTGCCCAACAACAGATGAGTGGCTGAGAAAGCTGTGGTATATATACACAATGGAATACTATGCAGCTATCAAGAACAATGAACCCACCTTCTCTGACCCATCTTGGACAGAGCTAGAAGGAATTACGTTAAGTGAACTAAGTCAGAAAGATAAAATGAGTATGGGATGATCCCACTCATCAACAGAAGTTGAGTAAGAAGATCTGAAAGGGAAACTAAAAGCAGGACCTGACCAAATTGTGGCACCAAAGTAAAAGCCCTGTGGTGAGGGGTAGACATGCATCTTCCTGGGCCAGTGGGGGGAGGGAGTGGGTGGGAGGGATGGGTCACAGTCTTTTGGTGGTGGGAATGGTGTTTATGTACACTCCTAGCAAAATGTAGTCATATAAATCACTAGTTAATTAATACGAGAGGGGGAAAATTAATTGTATGTCTCGAAGTTTTTTAAAACACAGACTGAATCTTTTTAATATATAGGCTGTGTATTTGATATGTGGAGTCTCTCAAAAGCCTAGACCAAGTAGAATAGAAGCAACAAATAGCACATCTATATACAAGATACTGGGTACTGTACAGCAAACCCCAGCAAAAGGACTTTCCAAAGTTAACCCAATTACCAAATAATGTGATGATAACATTAACTATCGATTATCTTTTTGAACCCTAAGACAGCAGGAACCTCACATCTCCACTATAGAGCCTCTACTTCCCCCAGTCCTGGAACCTTAGGATAGGGCCCACTTTCCGGTATGCCTCTCCCAATCCATATCAAATAATATTGCATCTGCCGATCACAACCTAATCAATGCAACGATTGCCACCTCAACATGCTTCACTTCAGATTGTGTCCAGAGACTTCACGTGTGGAATGACAACCCTTCAGCTTCATTACTCAGGTGAGACCTTTCCTTTCATAGTATACTCTAATTCCATCTCAGGTGGTTCACTTTCTAACAAAATCCCAAAACCTAGATATACACCAGTTTCTGTGAGAGAGAGCATATGTTCACACGTATCCATAAACTACTGCAAAATATATACCTGAAAGCAGAAGTACTCTAGAGTTTGCAGTGAGTATCCCCCTAACACTTCCTCTCCACTATTCCAAGCTTTGGGTCCATGATTGCTCAACAATTTGTTTGGCTTTGTATGTTAACTCTCTTTTCAGCCCCCAGGTTCCAGATGCCATCAGGATGCCGGCCAGGCTTCCCTGGGCTGAAGACCCCACCAATGTGTCCTGGAGCTCCGCTTCCCTAGAGACCCACCCTACTAGGGAAAGAGAGAGGCAGACTGGGAGTATGGACCGACCAGTCAACGCCCATGTTCAGTGGGGAAGCAATTACAGAAGCCAGACCTTCCACCTTCTACAACCCACAATGACCCTGGGGCCATGCTCCCAGAGGGACAGAGAGTGGGAAAGCTATCAGGGCAGGGGGTGGGATATGGAGATTAGGTGGTGGGAATTGTGTGGAGTTGTACCCTCCTACCCTATGGTTTTGTTAATTAATCCTTTCTTAAATAAAAAAAATAAAGAAATGTTGTTTAATCCAGAAGATATTGTAATAGGGAAACTACATCGTGTCCAGAGTTGATTTTAATATAACTAAAGTAGGAACAGAAAAATGAATATAAAACTCCAATTTAGCACTGGTTCATGTGTTGTTAAAGAGAAAAAAAAAGTATTTCCTAGAAGCTGGTCTAAATCAAAAGTCATTCTTCCTGATCATATCACCCATTTCTCTACACATCCATCTGCAAGCTTGCACCTACTTATTTTATGCAAATGAAATCAAGTTAAATAAGTACAGATACAGCTCTGTGCTGACATGCTCAATGCACACTTAGTCTTATATCTTTATGTGACCAAATAGAACATTGAAATTTGAGACATACTGTAATTTAATCAAAATATAAACAAGGCCAGCAGAGCCTGGCATCCAGTATCCTAATCCAGTGCTCCTTTACTGAAAGAATGAATATGTCAGACAAAATTCTTAACCATAATAATAAAGTATAGGCCTTTCAAGACTATTTAGATAGACTTACACAAAATGCCCAGGACAGAATTTTTAAAAAATTGTTTCAGCTTGCGCTGTTAGTGGAAATTAAGACTGCCCCAGCCCCTATGGGAAATGAGGAATCCTTTAAAAGAAAAATGGAATTGCTTTACGATTCAGCAACACCACCATTGCCAATTATCAGTTAGCCTGTCTCCCTAATCTCTGTCTTAAGTAGTTTGCACCCTAAACTAAAAATTGAATTGTATACTTGTATTGTTGTATTGTGGAATTCCCCACCCTAAATAAAATCCTATTGGAATTATTTATGTCATTGATGCAACTGTAAAGAAAAATCTTCTACTTAAATGTGGATATCAACAAACTCGTGTTAGCAATAAATTTACTGGCTCATCCAAGAATGGACTGGAGAAACTTGAGAAAGGTGGGAAAGGAGACAGTTTATTGGATTCTGAAGAATTAAAAAAAAAAAAAACGGAAGATTTGTGGAAATGGATAAAGATAAAATATGTTTAGAGAGGGCCGGGCGGGCAGTAGTTGCAGTGGGTTAAGCGCACATGGTGCAAAAAGCACAAGGACCAGTGTAAAGATCCCTGTTCTGGGGAGGGGCTCGCCTCAGGAGCGGTGAAGCAGTTTGCAGGTGTCTATCTTTCTCTCCCGTCTCTATCTTCCCCTCCTTTCTCAATTTCTACCTGTCCTATCCAACAGTGATGACAGCAATAACAACAATAATAGTAACCACAACAATGATAAACAAGAAAGGAAACAAACAGGGAAAAATGGCCTCCAGGTGCAGTGGATTCGTAGTGCAGGCACTGAGCCTCAGCAGTAACCCTGAAGGCAAAAAGAAAAAAAAAAGATGTTTAGAGGATAAATTTCAATGGCTTGAATGTTCAACTGTGAAGTACAGGGTAGAAATGGGCTGGAACATTTCTAAAGCACAGATCCAATCTACTTAAAAGAAAATGACTAACCTATCACAATAATTTTATTAGTTTCTTTCCCTATATAATATGTGATATTCCACCAAAGTAGATGCTCCTTGAAGTCAGAGATCATTAATATCATGTTAAACACCACGTCCCAGATTCCAGCAGAGTGCCTGGCATACAGAAGCCGCACAAAAAAAATATGGATTATGAAGGAATGCAAACATAGCAGTAACAGGTATGTAACTTCCCTAATACATTCTGTATGTGAGTTCTTTTGGTCAGTGGCCAATATTTGTTTTTGGTGAATGGGGATAACCCAATTGGCAGTCCTCTTGTGGTTTTTCCCTACCAGTTACAAATATGGAGGCCTGGAGTTTGTATTCATATTTCTATTTCTACATTTGATCACATTGCATCCAAGCCAGGATGTAGTATATTCTTCCCACTGTAAACACTTTTGGATCCAGCAGTTTCTATAGTCTTCTCAAAGGCTGAAAACAATACCAGGAGGAGAGAACAATGGTCTGAGAAGGAAAAAGCTGCTCCTGGTATCTCGGTATCTGACTCATACCTTACCAAGGACAATCGCTTAACCTCAGCTTGCCTTGTTTTTGCTGTATGCAAAATAGAGAAAATGACAATATAAGCCTCCTCCTTCCCTCCGAGGGATATTCTGAGTATTGGGAAGATGCTATCTTGGAAGTGATTAGAGCTCTTAAGAACTGGGCTCTCAATACAGAAGAGCTGTTGTTCTCAGATTATGGTACAGCTGCTGTTTTTCAGCATGAAAGGTAGATCTTGTGAGACTTTGTTGGCAGGCAGAGAAAACTTGCTGTATGTTGACGTGATGATACAGCAAGAAGGAAGGTAGTCACCTCAGAAGTTTCATGGCTCTGATTTCATTCATTAAATTCTTTCTTCCTCATCTCAAACTTCAATCTCCTTTATACTTTGTGTATAGGTGTTTTGTTTTGTTTCAGTCTACCCCAGCTGCCAAGACATCTGGAGAACAACAAAACTGGTCCAAGATGTAAATATGTTTTTCCTAATTGAATCATAAAGCCACAGGGGAAAGGCTGCTTTTTAAGGAGTCACCTAGTTCATTTAATTTAACGATCAACTTCTGAATATTTCTGTAATTGGGGATGTATGTAGAGGAATTAAACCTGGAATTATGTTTTCTGAACCAATGTATGATCTGATAGCTATATGTGTACTATAGGAAAAATAAGACAGAAACATCACTGCCTTGAAAAATTAAGCTCACCATAGAAATTCTATAAATAAAACAGTGTATTCATCTAAAACAAAGTAAATTGTAAATGACTTTATAAGTAAAACTTACCTCAGGATAAAGAAAAGAGAATATATAATACAAACAGGAATTGCAAGAGGTTTCAAGAAGAGGGAATGTCTAACTTTGGAGAAGGCACATTTCTCAACAATGAGAGCGGGGTATGAGACCCATACTGATGGAAAACTGAGTGCCATGGGAGTGGTACTTGGTATCCAGGGGGCAGAAGTAGTATGTGTGCCATAGGGTTAGAGAGGGAAGGGATCTTGGAGACAGTTGGCAAAGAGTCCTTGAATCTGGTTCATTTAGCTGCTAGAAATTTATATAAACATAGGAGGCTTCACAATTTTGAGTTGGCCAGTTAGATTCAAGCTGTGCTTTGAGAAATATAACTCCTAGAGTCTGAGAGATAAGTCGGATAACTACTGCAATAATTCAGAAAGGGGGTGGTGAAAGCTTTAACTAGCCTCTGTGAATAGCTGAAGATAGGGAATAAGGGAATGCTAGTTAAGTCATCTAGAATTGCCTGCGAACCTACATAGGATTCATCAAGCAGGAAAGGGACAATATCTAAGAGTGCTATGACTTAACTATTCAATTATGTTTACATTCAGAACAAAAGTGACCTATGCCAGGGTTGTGATTTAACATAGAACCACCTTATAACTTTTTGCACGAAATCCTTATTTGCGGGAGAACAAAAATAGATTGTTCTGTGAACTTGATAAACATAACCAAGCTACTGTCCTTGAGGCCACAAAATACTTATGGTGGGAAGACTACAGTTTTAAATGGGAATGAAATGGTAGATAGAAAGATAGGTGAAAATAGGAGGTGGAATGAAAAGATGGGGAGAGGGGTGAACATCTGCCAATCATGATGTTTTATCCTAGCTGACTTGCCTAACTCTGGGCCTCAAAAGCTCATCCAAAATTATATGTTTTAGGGGTGGAGAGATAGCACCGTAGTTCCGCAAAAGTTTTTCATGCCTGAAGTCCCAGGTTTAATACCCAGCACTACCATAAAACAGAGCTTCTCTCTCTCTTTCTCGCCTTCCCTCCCTCTCTCCTCTTTTCATATGTGTATGTGTGTGTATACATATACATATACATATACATATACATATACATATACATATACATATACATATACATAGGCAAACAGTTGTTCTTGGCCTCTCTCAATAAATAGTAACATTTTGGGACTTGTTCAGAACAAAGATTTCTGTAAGCATCATCATAATCTCTGTAATCTGAAATTGAAAGGAGTTTCTACTCCATCACTGAAGATGTCTTTGATATATATATATACATATCATGTCATAGGTATTCTGGACACTGAGCTGAAGAAGACTAACACTCTCAAACATCACAGAACTTGCAGTTTAATGGAAGAAATGGACATTGAAGAAATAGTTTAATACTTAAATCTTAGCTACAGTTCTGTGATGAAGGAAGAGTATAGGCACCATTAGAGCAGTGTGATATATTCCACTTGATCCTCAAAGACTTGAAGGATAAGAGGAAGTTTTCTACGCAAAAATAAGAAAAGAAAAGAAAAGAAAAAGGGATCAAGGAAGACAATAGTTGCACAAAGGTCTAAGATAGCTCTGCTACGAAAGAGATCAGAAAGAGTCAAGCCCAGTGAATGTGGTAGAGTAGCAGAGATGAGAATGGAGACTCACACAGACGAATCTTCTCTACTTCCTGTAATGAATACCTTAGCAGCTAGCAGAACACTATTTGATATCAGAAGAACAAATGCAACTTAGGATACTAGTGGTGTTTGTCCTACTGGCAGAAAGATTTCCTCTATCATCTTTAATGGCATGAGGCTAGATAAAATGGCTTCCAGAACTTTATTTATGCCAATAATAAATAGTCTTACAGGACCAGACAATTGCAAGAAGAATGACATGCCCTTTCTTATTCATTTTATTATTCATCAGTATCTTATGACAGTAAACCTAGTGTTGGATTTGTTACTGAGACTAGACTTACAGAAATCGTCATAACCCATTTTTGTTTCTTATTACTGTTTGGCATAAATATGAACCAACAAATGCCAGTCAAATTGCTATTTAAAGTACGCCGTACACCTGAATGGGTCAATAGTATAGCAAATAATAACAGTTCAACACACAGGAGCATTGCTATTCATTTGAAGCCCTCATTTATAGTTCATTGCTAGAATTCATGGCAGGTTTATTGTCCAACTTTCCTTCCCAGGAAAATACTGTAAGGAAGGAATAAAGGATAGAGAAGAACTATTATGTGTAACTCCAGAATCTAGATTCAAATGAAATCTAGAACATAAAAAAGTAGTATTTGCCAAATGTAACTTGGAATGCAGAAGTGTAAATTGGGTAAAAAGGGGATTAATTGTATGCTGAAGGGTAGAATTTGACTTTTAGTTGAACTTAATGTAGTTTCTATAAATGGTAATTTATAATGATACATACCTGAAACACATAATGGTAGAATGTGATATTACTTTGTTAGAAAGAGAGAGAGAGAGAGAAACAGATAAAAGATGCAGATAAATCCAGATAAGAATCCAACTGCAGAGGACTATAATGTCACTTTCCATCTAGCTGTGACTAAGTAACAAGCCAAGAACTGATTTCAAGCAAAGAACTTCTCCACCATGGATACATCTTCTTACCTGGTAGCTAGAAAAGGAGATGCCAGGTCCTAAAGGTCACATGAGGCCAGCAACCCATAGGGCAGTCATTAATCTATAGAGGGGCCATAACAAAATGTGATCCTAGCAAAGTGATGTCAAAAAGGACTCTTAATCTCTTTTTTCACCTGCATAAGTAGCTGTGCGCTATCAATGAGTCTTCTCTAAGCAGCTAGGTCACTGGCAACCATTTATGTGGTACTGAGTATGTATTTTTAATGGCATTAGTCTAAAGGTCAGTCAGTGCAAAGAAAAGCATCCAGGGAGCAAGCCAAGGGCTCAAGCGGGTAATTGAGTGTGCGAAAGCACTCCTCTATCAAAGGGACTGGTCACATTTTTATTTATTTCTCTACTACATGGTATGGAAGTGTTCTTTTTATTGTCTCTTCTCTGTTTATGTTAGAAAGCAGCTATTGAGGTAAGGGTTATCCTTCTAGAAATAATACTGTTATTGGCAGGAGTCTCTCAGGAAAACTTGGGCTTTCATTTCACTCTAGAAAGAGATTCAGGATGCCATGTAGCAACTCTTCAGAGTAAACTTAAAGTGTCACAGCGCACATCTGAGTAAAACTTAGTGTGGCGATGGGCCTTTTAAAACTAGGGAAATCCCCATTTTTAATTCCAGTCTGGAGACCCGGTGGGCCCAAACATTGAAATTATTTTGTAATTCATTGCAATGCCTGCTTGATATAGTTCCACAGAATGACATCTTTCCAAACATCCAACTAAAAAGAATGGTTTTTCCACATACATAATGATAGTGAGTAGCTAGCATTTCACTTATTTCTCATTACATTTCAGGAAATGAACCCTTTGGTTGTAGGTATTAATTGGCTCATTCAAAACTTATGATTAAAAAAATGTGAAGACTTAGGAATCCTGTGAGTCTACATAACTAAACCAATCAGGAGACTATTAAGGGTAGATCACAGGTAGACCCAGGCACCTCGCATGCTGGAGCATGCCTAGATGCACCCACCTCTGAAAGGATGCTGAACAAAAATAAGCCCACCTCACATCATCCAGGATTAGAAATGCACCTGTCCCTGCTTGATTGACATTGCAACAGTCAGCATTGTCCTAAATAAACACCCAGTTTTCACAGAGTGGAATTGAGTGTGGAATACTTGATATTTTTTGGTGAAAAAAAAAAGTTCTCTGTCAAGGAGATGCTCCCCTGGTAGAATGCATGTCTTATCATGCCAGAGGACCTGGGTTCAAGACCCTGGACCCAAGCACCAACTTCATGGAAACACCATGCAAATGGGGAGCTTCCAAAACAGTGTAATTTTGCTGTGGTTTTTTTTCTTCTTTTTTTCTTTATCTCTCCCTCTCTTTTTCACCCTCTTTCTAAAAAAGAAGAAAATTCTTTCAGGCACTCTGAAATCATACAGGCATGAAGCTTCAGCAAAGTCTTGGCAGCAAAGAAGAAAGTAATAAAGGGCTTGGGAGATAGCATAATATTTACGCAAAATACTCTCATGCCTGAGGCTCTGTAATATCAGATTTTTTTAACTTTTAGAACATTTTATTTATTTTATTTTTTGGGGTTTTTTAAAATTTTTTATTTATAAAGAGGAAACATTGACAAAACCATAGGATAAGAGGGGTACAACTTCACACAATTCCCACCACCAGACCTCCATATCCCATTCCCTCCCCTGATAGCTTCCCTGTTCTTTAACCCTCTGAGAGTATGGACCCAAGATCACTGTTGGATGCAGAAGGTGGGAGGTCTGGCTTCTGTAGTTGCTTCCCCGCTAGCATGGGCGTTGACAGGTCGATCCATACTCCCAGTCTGCCTCTCTCTTTCCCTAGTGGGGAAGGGCTCTGGGGAATCAGAGCTCCAAGGCACATTGATGGTATTGTCTGTCCAGGGAAGTCTGGTTGGCATCCTGCTAGCATCTGGAACCTGGTGACTGAAAAGAGAATTAACATACAAAGCCAAACAAATTGTTGAACAATCATGGACCTAAAGGTTGGAATAGTGCAGATGAAGAGTTGGGGGGTCCTCCATTTTATAGATAGCTAGTAGGCATATTTTTAGTTATATTTCAAAGGGCCAGTAGCTATACTGGTATTTTTTTGTTTATTCTTTCTTTTGTTTGTTTTTTGCCTGAGCCTGAAATCTGATATGCAGGTGGATCCAAGTTATTGTCTGGGGAGATGATGTCATGGCTGGGAAAAGACCAGAAAGCTGGATCAGGGAAGAGAGTAGCTCCCTAATATGGGAAAGGGGTATAAATATTGTTATAAACATTGTTGACTGTAAACCCCATCGATTTGATGAGATCTAGGGCCCCATAATCAGCTTAGGAGCCTGTGGGACCTCTGCATCCCTCTAGATCTGAGCTCACATTCTGTGGTCATGAGTAGGAACGTTCCATGCTGCCCCAGTATCGACCCATTTTTATCAGGAGTAGCAGAGAGTATGTTGTCCACCCTCCCTTCGGAGGATGGAACATTCTCTACCATTGTTGATCCAAGTTGAGGGCAAGGTCCTATGGGGTCCCACAAAGAGGTCTGTTTTGTTTATCCTGATAGAGATGACCAGTATCAATGGAGAGAGGGATTTATTCTAGTTCTAGGCCCATCAAGTCTGTGTGGGAATCTCAGGATTCCTCAATTAGGGCCCCAGCTGGTGGAATGGCCTGGTAGTGACTAAAGAGTCATCGTTAAAGTATGCCAGTCTCTTGCCCTTATCCAACTTTTGCAGTCCTTGCTTTGATAAGGTTAGCTTTGGAGTGAGTGGGAGAACTGTAATAGGAAGTAGGTGAAGAAGGTATCTAAGTCTAAGTAGACACTATTTCATTATGAACTTTGTAATATCAGATTCTTAAGCCAGAGTTGAACAGTGCTCTGTTCTCTCTCTCCCTCTCTCTCTCTTTCTCCTCCTGTGTGTGTATATTTCTCTCTCTGTATCTCTCTTAATAAAACAAGTAAAAATGTCTTATTACCTTTATTTATTCATGGTATAGAGACAGCCAGAAATTGAGAAGTATGGAGAGAAAGACCAGGAGAGACAGAGAGATACCTGAATCTCTGCTTCATCATGCACAAAGCTCCAGGTGGGGACCATGGGCTTGAACCCGGGTCCCTGTGCATTGTAATATGGGTGCTCAACCAGGTATGCCACCACCCAGACCCATATAAAAATATTTAAAAAAAAAAAAACAATAGGAGTCAGGCGGTAGCGCAGCGAGTTAAGCACGAGTGACGCAAAGCGTAAAGACCAGCATAAGGATCCCGGTTCGAGTCCTCAGCTCCCCAACTGCAGGGGAATCGCTTCACAGGCGGTGAAGCAGATCTGCAGGTGTCTATCTTTCTCTCCCCCTCTCTGTCTTCCCCTCTTCTCTCCATTTCTCTCTGTCCTATCCAACAATGACATCAATAACAACAACAATAACTACAACAACAATAAAAAAGGGCAACAGAAGGGAAAAATAAATAAATACTTAAAAGAAAAAGAAAAAAGGAAAGAAACAATAAATTAATCCAGACTGTGGGGCATACAACTTGAACTTGGGTCTATGTTAACCTGATACTACAGTACAAAGCCTAGAATAAATCCTTTTTCTTATAATTTAGTCAGACTTTGGTCTCTAGTTCTACAAATGTAATAGCCTTAGTACTCCTATTTTTACACAAGTGGAAAGTAAAAATTAGAAAAGAATCAATAAGCTTGGCCAAAATGTTAGAAAAGAGAGGTGCTGGACATAACGAAGTTATGCCTGACTCAGAGTCCAAGTTCTGAAGCCCAACACTGGGCTGTTACCATTTATCAAGCAAGACTCTGCTAAGCATCAGTGAAGACATTAAACAGAGAACTGATTTCAAGGAACTTATTATATAGGAGAGATGAACAATGAAAGTGACTAGTAGGTATCACCAAGAAAATGGCATCTCTCCCAGGGGTTTACAGAGTTACAAACATCAGTATTTTCTAGGGTCTCATCTAGGAGAGACTTCATGGGCGAATGGATATTTGGATAAATTCTATGTTATCTGAGTTATTAAGTCAAAAGGAAGTATTGGGACTTTTAAAAAAATTAGCAAGGTATGGAACTAGGAGACAGTTCAGCCAGCAGAATACACATTTCACCATCCAAGAAGACCCAGGTTCAACTCACTGGCCATGCACCATGCACAGGGGCATTTATGAGCTGTGGGTCAGTGCTATGGGAGCTCTCTCTCTCAATTCCTCTTCCCCTCTCTATTTCTACCTGTGATTGGAAGAAATAGAGTCCCCCAGAAATAGTGAAATCATGCAGGTGGCAAATAAGAAAGAAAGGGGAGTTGAGCAGTAGCACAGCCGGTTAAGTGCTCATGGAACGAAGTGCAAGGACCAGTAAGGATCCCAATTCAAGCCCCCAGCTCCCACCTGCAGGGAAATCGCTTCACAAGTGGTGAAGCAAGTCTGCAGGTGTCTATCTTTCTCTCCCTCTCTCTGTCTTCCCCTCCTCTCTCCATTTCTCTGTCCTATCCAACAACGATGATATTAATAACTACAACAATAAAACAAGGGCAACAAAAGGAAATAAATAAAAATAATTTATTTTTTTTTTAATTTTAAAAAAAGAAAAAATAAAGCAAAAGGAAGAAAGAAAGAAAAGTATCACCAATGGTGTATGTGCACATAATAAACATATATATATATATATATATATATATGAAGTGCCTAAAAATTATTTCTCTGTGATATTTTTGCTAAATTAATTTCAAAGTGGTTCCATATTTCCCAAGAATACATTACTTCAGTTCGAATACCAGCCAAAAATATTCTAGGCATTAATGGTTGGCATTTTGAGAAGTCCCTTGGAAAACTTTGGTACCATTTGAGTGCAACTACTAAGATACATAGGGAACCCCAGTCCATAACTTGAACACTAACTGCAGGGTATTTGGTCGAGAAGGATGTTTTGGCAGAGCATGAGGTCTACTGACGCCTATCAGGGGAAAGGTGGAAATTCACCCCTGTGACAACAACCCTTTTAATCAACATTTCTTCAATAAATCAATATCAAAGTTAGAAAAAAAAAAACAAAAAATTAAACATTGAAAAATTCTAAACATGGGGTAACTAGTAACACAGTCTTCAAATAAGTACTAAGAAGTTGCTGGATCAGATCCTTGTCCTAATTTCTTCTCTTTCCTCAATAGAATCTGTTTTTGCTTTTTAATAGAGAAAAAGATGCGTGATGCACAATGTTGATCTATAATGCGTAGACCCCAAACCTACATAATTTCAATAAAAAATTAATAAATAACTGAATATTCCTAGAATTCCCAGGAAAGCAATAAGAAAGCAGGAGGAGAAAACAAATTCACTAAGGATCTGCAATTCGGTGTGGTGATTTATTTCACAAAATGGACATGCTGGCAGGCAGTATTTCTGTAGGTTTATCTAACTGCAATGAGATAAATACTGGTCTTTCAGAGACAGTATGGAAGGAAGCAAAGATGGCAAAGAGATAACATTCAAGAGAGGCAGATGTCAGAGTTCCCTTTAAAAAAAAAAATCGACCCAACTATTCTCCAAAAAATGTTTCTCAACATGTAGAGAGCTTTCTCCTCCCCCATGAGTCACCAAGGACACTACCTCATTGCTTATCAGAACAAGTTGAAGTTAAGAGATTTCCTAATAGGAAAGGAAGACTAGATGCATAGCTATGTTGAGGAGGCTGTGAGTACCTCATAGCCTTTAGCCTAGAGTAAGTCTGAAGTATACTCAGTTCCCTAAGCTACAGAACTGCAGGTAGACTTGTACAGTCTTGGAAAAAATGCTCCATGATTCAAGGGTGGGTACACAGAACTTTGGTGATGGGTGTGATGTGGAACTATACCCTGTAATCTCACAATCTTATAACCACAATGAATCACTAGTAAATGTATGGAACTTGACATAGAAAAAACTACATTTCCCAGAATTCCAGGTATCAAGCAGCAAAGAAAGGAAACGTGCCCCAAAGGAAGAATGTAAGGCTAGTTATCAGATAGAAGAGAACCTGGAGTCTGATCTTCAACACTGGCTCATAAGTACCAGGAGACAGGAACAAGCAGACTAAGCAACAGCTTGGGAGAAGAGCTGGAGAAGGATGTGAAGTTGGAACTGGGAGTAAAGAGCTGAGCCAAACCAAGCAGAGGACGCTGAGCCCTGCACCAGGAAGGGGGAAAGCAGTGATTTGGGGGGCAGGGAAGTCATTCATATTCCTGAATGTTTTTCACTCTCTTTAATTTAAGACAGTAAAACCCCATTCCCATACAATTAATTAATATACTGGCGTTTTTAAAAAGTATTTTATTCATTTTATTTTTGAGAGAGAGAAAAACACAGAAATACTAGAGCACTGTAGAGCTCTGGCTTATTGTAGTGCAGGGGATTGAACCTGAGACTTAGGAGCCTCAGGCATGAGAGTCTCTTTGCATAACCATTATGCTATTTACCCCTGCCCCCCCCCAATATATTGGTTTTATGGTATCCTCTAGGCAACTGCCTCCAAGTAGTGATTTCTATACTAACATAAGCAAAAAAAATTACATATATATATAAATATAAAAAAATATAAATATATATAATACTTTCACGAGCATGAGCTCTCCCTGTAACACACTGAAAGGCTCTCCATGTAGTCAGAAAAGAGAGGCACTATAGAATAATATTTATATGCTTTCCCCATATTTGGGAGCTTACTCTCTTCCCTGATCCAGATTTCTGGTCCTTTTTCCAACTATGACACCATCTCCCCAGACAATCTCCACCTGCATATTAGATGTCAGGCTCAGGCAAAAACTAGTAAAGCCATGGACCCTCTAGAATATACCTAAAACAGACCTACTAGTTTTTTTCAAAAAACTAACCCTAATCTTCATCAGCAATACTCTTGCCTTTAGGTTCATGATTAGTCAACAATTTGTTCTGCTTTCTATCTTAACTCTTTCACAGCCACCAGGTTCCAGATGCTACCATGATGCCAAGTGGACTTCCTGGGAAGACAACCCCATCAAAGTGTCCTGAAGCCCCGCTTCCCAGAGCCCTGCCCCACTGTGAAAAGAGAGAGACAGGCTGGGAATATGGATCAACCTGTCAATGCCTATGTTCAGCAGGGAAGCTATTACAGAAGCCAGACCTTCCACCCCATAATGACCCTGGGTCCATACTCCCAGAGGAATAAAGAATAGGAAAGCTATCAAGGGAAGGGATTGGATATGGAGCTCTGGGGATGGGCAATGTGTGGAAATGTACTCCTCTTATCCTGTGGCCTTGTCAATGTTTCCATTTCATAAATAAAAAATAATTTTAAAAATAAATAAATATGTAAAAAAAAAAAAGAATAATCATCGAGGACTAAGAAAACCTAGCAAAAGGCATGTTATGTTTGGATAGTCCCTCATTTCATGAAGAAATGCACTCAGAGGTCAAAAGAAACTTGACTTACCTAAATCATCCCAAAACAGACACACTGAAGAAGTGTCAGTCCAGCCAAAAAGGCCTGAATGCTTACAGAATGATCCGTGGAGAAACACAGTGAGGTAGATTTTTTTTTTTTTTTCTGAGAAAAATCCTGTGTCTCTCCTTCTCCTACTCTCTGTGGTCTTAATAGCCTGGTGAAGCTGCTGGGGTCCAGGGCTATTGGATCCAGTTCCGGAAGTTTCTTTCAAAAGTATGTGTCAGTCAAAATCAGAGCAAAAATTTCTGGAAGTTTCTACTGTTCTGTTCTGGACACTGTCCAACCCCACCTCAAAAGATATTAAAAAAAAAAAAAAAAAAAAAAACAAGGAAGGGTCTGCCTAACTAGTAAGATATCTCACCCCTTTGCTTGCCTGACTGTGATACAGGGTATAATTATATAGGTTGTAGGGCTTCTGGTAGGCTGAAATTTTTCCCTATATCTTTCAACCACTCTCCTGAAAAAATCAAAGGAAAATAAAACAAAAATAGTAAATAAATAAGTAGATAAATACTTGAAATCCCAGGGCAGATGATAAAATACATTTGTATAATCTATAGTATATATTTAAATACATATTGTTAATTTCTTCAACCTTCCCTGGGAGGGTGAGACGTACAAGATGAGTCACCAGGACCCAAGAAGTGCTCTGGGAAATCCCTGAGCTGTAACAGACTGGATTATATGGTCTTGGCACCTTTTTACGGTAAAAGTGGATATGGTTCAGAAATGGTGGTTCCCAGAGACTCAGAAGAAAGTGTGAACCTTTATTAGTTACTACTGAATATTTATGTCTTATTTATCACTGTTTGTTGGCTATGAAAAAGTCAGATAAAGATATTTGGGCACCTGAGTGCCTGGGGCTTTCAATCAATAACAAGCAAGCCTATCAGAGGACCCTGTGTTTGACTGTACTGCCTAAGACAAAGATCCATTGTGCACGCAGATGCCCTGGAGCATGGACTCAAGAGTTGGGTTCTTCCAAGGAAGGGGGGAGACAAAAAGTGTGTGTGGGGGGGAGTAGAGATCTTTTGCTTTCCTCAGCAGAAACTTAGTATTCTGACCATACTCACTTTTTCTTTTCTTTACTGGATTGACCTAGAAAATAAAAATGGAGTAATCATGTCCAGACCAGAGAATCATAAAAAAGCCAGAGAGAGAGAGAGGAGAGGGGGGCCGGGTGGTGGCACACCTGGTTGCGCACACATGTTACAATGTATAGCAACCTGGGTTCGAGCCCCGGGTCCCCATCTGCAGAGAGGGGAGCTTTGTGAGTGGTAAAGCAGTGCTGAAGGTGTGTTTCTGTCTCTCTCTCCTTCTCTATCAACCCCTTCCCTGACTTGGGAAACTATTGAATCCAAGAGAAGAAATAGACAGCTGAGTCTCTTAAAACCAACTACTCCACTACGGAGACTGTGCCCTCATTTGCCTTGACTTCAACCCCTCTCTTTCATCCTTACAGATTTCAGCTACAATGATACTTCATATGCCATTTCCTTCAAAAAGTCTGACCGCTTCTGTTGTTCCTTTGTGCTGCTAAGTCTATATAATTCACAGCCTGAACTAATGACTAAGCAGTTCATCATATTCGTTCTTCTACTGCCTGGTATCATTTCCTTGTAGTGTACTTGACCCACCAATTGCAAATTCTCTCAAGGCAGGTTTTCTTCTGCCTAAAGCTTCTCTGAATCTGTCAGTCATAAGAAAGTTTTCCCATGTGTTCTCCAATACATTCTCTGTGGTTGTTTCACAGATATTATTCAATTCATTCCTCAGAGATCATTATTTTTGTCAGGTGTGTGTCCTGAAAAAATTCTTCATGGTGATGATTTCCTGTTATGCCCTCCTCCCTCAACAGATACAGTCTGATCATAACTGACAGAGAACCACAACCAAACTAAAAACCCTCAGAACTATTTCTGACAGTGCATATGCCAAGTTGCCTATCCCTCTCCTAGCCAGTGCCATAGTGTGTTTTATTAGCTGCCTTCTCATTTTAGGTTTAGAATTTCTCTCCCACGTTCGGGCTTTCATTTTTTGTGTTTAAACTATTTCAGTAGCTTCCCTAATCGTCTCCTCCTTTTTGTCTCTCACCCAACCTCATGAGCAGTTCATTTCTACAGTATTTCCTTACTGCTCTCTTGTCTTAAAGTCTAGACTCCTTTCTTGGCATTAAAGAAAAAAAAAACTTTTCATTCAGCCTTAATTCAGCCAAATCTTTCTCAATTTGGAATTCAGATCCCCCTCTATTTTTAAAATTTTATTATTATTATTATTATTACTATTATTTGTCTTTTCAGGGATTTCACTCCTGGATGAATTTTTCTGATAGAAAAACAGAAAGAGACAGAAGACAGAGAGACAGAGGAAAAGAGAAAAAGGCAACACAACACCAAAGCTTCCTCCAGTGTGGTGGGGACTCAAATCTGCGTCACATGCATGGCAAAGCAGACACATTGGAGGTAAGCTATTTGCAGGTTCTCAAGTTTGAATTTTTTAAACTTTTTGATTTCTCCTTCAGAAACAGGCTGTCACGTTTCATTGATTGTTGCTGTTGTTTATCTTAGAGTCTGTTTTTTTGACTTTTTATTCAATAGGACAGAGAGAAATTGAAAGAGATGGGGAGAGAGGGAGGGAGAGACACTTGCAGCACCACTTCACTACTCATGAAGTCCCCCCACTCCTACAGGTACAGATGGGGGGACTGGTGGCTTGAACCAGGTCCTTGCACATGTTAACAAGTCAGTCAGCTGTGCTACTCCCCAGCCCCCTACTGGGTCTGTTTTATCTCCCAGACTAGTTAGATTGTAGAAGGTCTACATACTATTGGTTATTTAATATTCCAATCCCTATAGATATGGAAAATTACACAGATGAAGAGGGGGTGGATTGAATAAATGTTTATTAAGTAATGAATAAATAAAATAAAACTGTGTTCTACTCTCATGAACCTATAGGTCATTCACAAGACCATCTCAATGCTTTTAAGTCTCTCTGTGGTAAGTAGTATGGACAAATGTCAATACTCAAGTTCTGGTGAGTAAGAGAGAAGAGGCTATTTAGATTTTGTAACTCACCAAAAAATGATGTTCTAATATTACCTGTGTGTCTCTTATTCTTAAAGCCTAGGAGGTCATAGTTTTTTTTTTTTTTTTTTTTAACTCATCTGAAGATCCTGATAGGCTCAGGAGCTAAGTCTGCAGAGACTGTAACTCAAATCTGTTAACACTTGTAGCAACTTGTATCAACTTCACAATTCATTCCTAACTACAATGTGCACTCTCCCCATCTGTAAGTGGAAAAGGAAGTCTCTGTTTATTTTTATAGAACTGAGGGGGAGGCAAGAAGAAGCATTTAATTTCATTTCTATTTCTTCTCTTGGACTATAGCTTTATGGCCAGAATTTTCTATTTCCAGTGTTCTGTGGTATGTAAACACAGGAGAATTCTCCTCAAAAAGGGGGCAAGCACCGTTAATTTCCATCCTCCCTTCTGATATTCTCAGGAGCACTGATGAGCACCTTGATCCAAAGCAAACATATCTTTGGCTACAAGACACTTGTGATGACCAGCTCAAGGTCAAGAGATCCATTTTGAGTCTGTGTCTTCAAGATATTTGCAGTACTTTTTAGTTGAAACCTTTTTAACACATTACCGTACACATAAACCCAGTTCAACCCCGGGTTCCCCACCTACAGGAGGAAATAATGAGCAGTGAAACAGAACCACAGGTGGTTCTCTTCTTTCTCCATTTATACCTCTCCCACCCCCTCTCAGTTTCTCTCTAACCTGCCAAAAACTAAATCCCTTTTCAGAAAAAAAGAGTATTATGTCTACAATTTTACTGTTAAACCAAATCACAGAAAGCCAATCATGCTTCCATTAAATAAAGACAAGAATAATTCTTAAGGAAGCTTCTTGTTACCCATCCCACAAAGATACAAATAATTCAGGCACATACACACCAAAAAAAATTCTTAAGAATTAGATCATCCAAGCCTTGATGCTGTATAGACTACGTAACTGTAAGTGTTCTAAATGGTAGGCTAGTCTTGTTAAGGCAGACAAACATGCAGGTGCAAGCACCAATGAAGACTACGTCATTTTTTTTAATGTTCCAACACAAACATGCCTTTAAGATTGTTACCAAAGCTGGACAATCTCTGTAGCTCTGTATCAAACAAAGTTGGCTGGGCCCATGTTCTACAGATCTGAGATCTAAGATGCAAGGCTCACCTTGAAGTGGTGATGAAGCAGATAAAGTTCTAATAAAATAATAATTTTCTCTTCCCTGCCTTCTTCCTACTACACTCCCCATTTCTTCAAGTAGTGAATCTGTAGAACAAGAAAAGGGAATAATATAGATGGAGTATATTAAAAGGCTTGAGACTGTTCTACCCTCCTCCCACCCTTCCTTTGGTTAGAGACACAGAAGCAGAGAAAAAGTGAAAGAAGAGGTCACAGCACCAGAGTTTCCATCAGTGTAGTGGGAGACAGACTTGGACCTAGGTCATGCACATAACAAAGCAAAACACCATCTAAGTGAACTCAGAACTCTTCTAGAGTCTTAGTTGTTCAGTCTATGAAGAATGGTAACAGACAGCATGGGATCCAGTCTGTTTTCAAAGATTGCATTCATAAGTAGGAACAGGCACTTTGGACACATTCCAGTCGCTAGATTCAATGAAGGATAGTATAAACCTCAGATTCTCCACTGGTAAAGCAAAAGAGACCGAGTGCAACAGTGTCTAGAATCCCTTCCAGCTCTAATATTTTATGATTCTGGGTGGTAAAAAAATGCAAGAATTTAGAATGACCAGTTTCCTTTCTCCCAGTAAGCTCTGGGTGAATCGAGGGCCAGTATTACATTGCATCATCTTGTGTACAGTAACATGTGAATGACATTACACAATGTCCACTCTTATTAATGGGAACACTTTTCCAGCAATAATACAATACCCTTGAACTCACGCTGGCCTTTGTTAGTACCCAGCCCAACTGCATTGTCAGGAGCTACAATATGACACAGACTCTGGAAGCAGGGGCAGTTGAAGAGGGCAGGCATATCTGAGAACGACACAAACTAACAACCCATAGTCTTGTTCATGCTTACAGTGGTAGCTTAGTGCATGCTTGGTGACTAAGCGTGAGTAATGTAGAAACACTAGTGGACTTGTTACTGTCTAGAGTCAATACCTTTGCACCTTGCTATTTTCCTGGAGCCAAATCTCAGCAGGGTGGAGGGAGGAAATTCAAATTTGAAAGAGCTATTAGAGTTCCCATATGTTTGGGAGTGCCACTTGTTGTTGTTGCAACCCCTAATTATATGAGATGGGTTCTCTTTCATTAAGAAGAGAGAGATCCAGTTCCTAATAATTTTGATACAGGAAATTTTTGAGTAAAATTGACCTAATTCCTGACTTGGACTTTTGTGCCAAGTTCCTGTCAAATCTAATGCAGGTTGCGCTAGTGTGGAGGGAAAATATCTTCCATGGAAGCACTAACTTAAAAGGGTTCATACATCTGTCTGTTCATAGTTGCTGTCACAGTAAATATGTGAAACTAGCCTCAATGCCCATAAGTATAAGACTGAATAAAAATGATATGGGATACACACTTAGTAGAATACTACTGGACTAATACTAATACTAATTATTACTATTACTAATACTAATACTATTACTACTATTACTAATACTATTACTAATACTAATACAATACTAATACAATACTAATACTACTGGACCATTTAATAAAGATGATATTGTACTCTTGGGACAAATTGGATGGAGCTGGAGATTATTATGATAGAGAAATTTTAAAAAGCGAAAGAAGTGAGCAGTAGTGGCACATCTGGTTTATCACACAAGGAACAGGGTCTGAACCCTTGCTCTCCACCTGCAGGGGAGACACTTAATGAAGGATGAAGCAGGTCTACAGGTAACTATCTTTCTCTCCCTCTATATCTCCCCTTCCTCTTTCAATTTCTCTCTGTCCTATCTAATAAAATTAGAAAGAAGAGGGAGTCGGGCGGTAGCACAGCTGGTTAAGAGCACATGGCACAAAGTGCAAGTACTGGGGTAAGGATCCCGGTTTTAGCTCCTGGCTCCCCACTTGTAGGGGAGTCGCTTCACAGGTGGTGAAGCAGGTCTGCAGGTGTCTATCTTTCTTTCTCCCTCTCTGTCTTCCCCTCCTCTCTCCATTTCTCTCTGTCCTATCAAACAACAATGACATCAATAACAACAACAATAATAAGTACAACAATAAAACAACAAGGGCAACAATTGGAAAATAAATAAATAAATATTCAAAAAAATTTAAAAATAGAAAGAAGAAAAAAAAAGGGAAAAAAGTGGCCACCAAGAGTAGTGGATTTGTATTGCCAGCACTCAGCCCCAGAGATAACCCTGGTGGCAATAAAAATAAAATGAGTGAAAGGCAGATACTGGAAGTTTTCACTCATGTGTGATGCTGATAGCTAAAGCAGATGAATTTGTTAAAACATAAGAGAATCTCTTAAACTCTGTAAATCACAGATTTTCAGAGGCTAGGGGGGCAAGGAACAGGAACTTTGGTGGTGTATGCAGTCACTTGTACATGCAAATATATGGGAAAGAAACTATGATTACTTTTGAGAGGCAGAAAAGAGAGACAGAGAGAGAAAAAGAGAAGAGAGAGAAAAAGAGAGAAAGAGATCCTCAAGTGTCCACTCGTGAATCTATTCCACAAATAAGTCAAAGCAGTTCTCATCCCTTGGATATCTTTAGCCCTGTTAACTTCTGGGCCATCACCCCTGGCAAAGGGCACCAGGTTACAGTTCTGAAAGAAGTAAAGACGCAGATGGTATAATATTTCTGCTCTTTACAAATGCCATAGCATTCTGTCACCAATCTGGATAAAGAACTGAGCCCAGTGTTGTCCTTCCATAGCCTTTGGGTATCATTTAATTTTGGAAAACTTGAGTAGCCCACACCTGTCCAGTGAATGGTATTTTCCGGATGAATCACAATTTTCCCAAGGTTGCACACGTGGCTTAACTATCCTTTATAAACCTATATATCTACATTTGTACAGAATGGCCCCTTTTTCCTTCCAGGTCCAGTCCTGTCTTCCTCTCCAAGTCACTCATGGCCTTATTACTACATCCAAATGTTCCTCCCTTTTCCCTCTTTTCTATGTGGGTCCTGGTGGAGCTGGACTTCAGAGCCCTCTTATCCTCTTCTTCCTATCACTTCTCCCTCATTGGGAGTATGGATCAATTGGAAAGGTACAGAAGGAAGGAGTTCTGGCTTCTGTAATAGTTTCTCCACTAATCCATGCCCTCAGGCTGCTCTCTATCTTTCCCTAGTAGGCCAGAGATCTGGAGAGGTGAGGTTCCAGGACACACTGGTGAGGTCATCTGCCCAGAGAAGTAGGGATGGAGTCCTGGTAGTAGCTGCATCTTGGTGTCTGGAAGGTGGCAGGTCATAAAGTGAGACAAAATGGCTAATGAACAGGAACCAAAAAATAGGAACAGAGCAGATGAGATTAGGAATCTTAGGGTGGAAGAAAGCCAGGCCGTCCATTTTAGACAGGTTACTAGGAGCCTACAGCAATGGTAACTTTTGTTTGAGTTTGATAGCTACCATGAAGTTATAAAAATATTGTCTGAGAAAATGGTGTCAGAATAGAGAAAGGGGCTAGAAAGTTTGATTAGGGGAGAAAGTAGCTCCATTCTTGAAAATATTCTGTGGATAGAATTAACTCTTTACCACCATTCACCCAACCCAAGGCCTATATATATTTAGCACCAGAGTCTGTGTAACCTCTAAGTCCCTATTGGTCTCAGCTCAAAATTCACGGTCACAGCTGGGAACACTGCAGGACCAGTCTTCCTCAAATGGCAGGGCAGAGTACCCCAGCCTCTCTTTGGGGACTGGGGCAGTCCCAACCATCACTGCTTTATGGTAAAGGCAAGTTCCTGGGAATGCCCACAAGAGAACCCAGGTAAGTTTAAAAGCCAAGTCAGGTTCAAGAACAGAAAAAAATCAATCAAATATCTAGAAATTAACTTTGAGGAAAAAAAATAAACATTGATAATAGACACTCTATGAAATAATAATGTGGGGTTAGAATAAGTTTTCTGTCCATTTTGCCCTAAGGTCTCGTTGAATCCAATAGACTGATAATGTCAGAAAAAGTTTTAGTTAACTTTTATAAAATATAATGCCCAGAGTAGCTCCTTCCCGAGACTTTGACTGATTTCACTCTGAGCTCATTTCCCTTTTGTGCCTCTTACCAACTAGTACTTGAGTTTTCTTTAAAGTATAGTGAACGTGTCAAGAACCCTCCTGCTAGAATGGTGCAGGGTGTATGTATTTGACTTTCAATGAGGTCAGAGAATGTTCACTTTTTAAGCTGACATATTTCATTGAGGCAATCATTTGTTCAAGGAACTTTTCACATCATTTTCAGTTGGAAAGTGAACTGAAGTCTTTGCTTAGAAGCCCATATAGACTGCCTCATTAAAAGGTGTATGAGATTTAACTTGTTAACTGTTGCTGCTAAGGTTGTATTTTCAGATATGAGAGACAATAATGTCAACTCATTGAACTTAGGAAAGAGCCTATTTTCAACAACTTTGAAATACTTGACTAAAATATTTAAGTCTATTTTCAATTATCTATGTGTTCAAAACACTGGATTTTCTTTTATTTTAGAGGTTACTTTCTTATTTATTTATTTATTCATTATTGGATATAGACAGAGAGGAATTGAGAAGGGAGAGGGAAACATACAGGGAGAGAGACAGAGAGACACGTGCAGCCCTGCTTCACTGTTTGTGAAGCTTTCCCCTGTATGTGGGGACCAGGGCCTTGAACTTAGGTCCTTGTGCACTATAATGTGTGCATTTAACCAGGTGTGCTACCACCTGGCTCCTCAATACTGGCATTTCTAAAGAGAAAATTATTTTTTCAAAACAAAATTATTTATAATCTGCCTTACTTTAATACCAGATTAAGATCTCAGGTAGGGTTGAATGGTAGCACACCTGGTTAAGTACACGTTGCAATGTACAATGTGGTTAAGAGTACATGCTGCAAGGTACAATGATCTGGTTCGAGCCCTTAGTGCAGAAGCTTCAGGAGCAGTGAAGCAGTGCTGCAGGTATCTGTCTTTTCTCTTTCCTTTTCTATTTCCCCCTTCCCTCTTGATTTCTCTCCATCTATCTCTACACAATAAATATAAATGAAAAGAACAAAAATGAGTAATAGATTGAATATCTTTATTATCTTATAAAACTTCTCTATTTTTAATTTATTTATTATTGGATATAGACAAAGAGAAATTGAAGGGGGGAGTTAGAGAGGGAGAGAGACACCTACACGACTCATGAAGCTGTCCCCACGCACTGTAGTGTGTGCTCTCTACCAGGTGCGCCACTGCCTGTGCCCAAGATTTGAATTTGTTTATTTATTTATTTATTTATTTTCCCTTTTGTTGCCCTTGTTTTTTCATTGCTGTTGTTGTAGTTATTGTTGTTATTGATTTTTTTGTTAGATAGGACAGAGAGAAATGGAGAGAGAGGAGGGGAAGACAGAGAGCGGGAGAGAAAGATAGACACCTGCAGACCTGCTTCACCACCTGTGACGTGACTCCCCCTGCAGGTGGGAGCCGGGGACTCCAACCGGGATCCTTAAGCTGGTCCTTGCACTTTGCGCCACATGCGCTTAACCCGCTGCGCTACCGTCTGACTCCCAAGATTTGAATTTCTACAAAGCTAGATAGTAAAATAATCTCCAAGAATAAGAAACTCAAAATCCAAAATGATTACTTGTGTGCTGAAGTTAAAGTGAAGTACCAACATAAGAATTTTTTTTATTGATTTAATAATGATCAACAAGACCATAGGATAAGAGGGGTACAATTCCCAACACCAAAGTTCTGCATGCCATCCCCTCCATTGGAAGCTTTCCTATTCTTTATCCCTCTGGGAGTATGGACCCAGAATCATTATGGGGTGCAGAAGATGGGAGGTCTGGCTTCTGTAATTGTTTCTCTGCTGGACACTGGCGTTGGCAGGTCGATCCATACTCCCAGCCTGTTTCTATCTTCTCCTAGGACTCTGGGGAGGTGGGATTCCAGGACACATTGGTGAGGTCGTTTGCCCAGGGACGTCAGCTTGGCTTCATGGTAGCATCTGCACCTGGTGACTGAAAAACATTAAGATATAAAGCAGAACAGAGTTTAATAATCAGGAAACTATAGGTAAGAATAAAGCAGATGAGGGTGTTGGGCAGTAGCTCAGTGGGATAAGCGCAGGGGACGCTAAGCACATGGACCTACTAAGGGTCCCAGTTGGAGCCCCCCAGCTCCCCACCTGCAGGGGAGTCACTTCACAGGCTGTGAAGCAGGTCTGCAGGTGTCTTTCTCTCCCCCTCTCTGTCTTCCCCTCCTCTCTCCATTTCTCTCTGTCCTATCCAACAATGACGACATCAATAACGACAACAATAACTACAACAATAATTAAAAAGGGGCAACAAAAAGGAAAATAAATAAAAAATATAAAAAATATCTGTCTCTCATTAAAAAAAAAAAAAGAATAAAACAGATGAGAATTGGGGTCTTCATCCAACATAAGTAGTTTTACAATTTTACAAGTTGCATAAATTCTTGGGAAATCCATAGAAGTGTGTGAAGAATCGTATCTCAATAGACTCTGCAGAGAATATCTAAGGCATAAGCTATTGTTATCTTTCAGAGTTCAGGTCAGAGAGTAAATTGGGTCAGTACTACTAACGTTCTACTGAAGATCTAGGATTCAGCCAACATCTCTAGATATTCATCTGTTTTGTTCCAGAAGTTTTTTTTTCATACTTACCTCATGAAAATATCAGGTGTGCATGATCACTCAAGTTTCAGGATAAGAATTTGGGGCACGTAACGTAGTCCAAATATGGGAGAAATGACTCAGCCACCTTGTACTTAAACACACGGAAGATAGCTGACAGAGCTATTGTGACTTTGTGCTGAAAGGTTCTACAGTTTAACATGACTACATAAATGAACTCTTTAAATTTCTCTGTCTTAGCAGGAGAAATGGCCCATGTGCCTCTCACCTCCATTTCCCAGGCTCACCCCTATGTACCCTGAGCTATACCCCAGAACTGTACCACAAATGCTTCTTGGGTCTCTGAATGAGGGGTTAAACATGGTGAAAGCCAGAGCTTGGAAGAGAAAAGGCATTGAGTGCAGCATAGAGAGAGGAGTTTTTCTCACTCAGTAAGAAAATATAGGGAATGTTTGTTACAAAAATAATTTACCAATAGTAGCATTTTTGCAGATCTCTCTAAATAGAAGAGGGCAGCAATGATAGATATACTATTTCTCAATAAATTATCTGAAATGCAAATATAGTAACCAGTACCAGGATTTCATGAGACACCCAAAACCACTGTCCAGTCAGCATCCTCTGGCCGACACTGTTCTCCTGGAGACTTTATCAGACTGGTTAAAAGCATTCCTCTCCTCCCAAACTTTACAAAAATGGAAATACAGATATTAGAGTCTGTTTTGCTACAGGTGAAAAATAATCTGGGAGTTGTAGATCAAATTTGTGGCTATAGTGGTTTCCCAATCCATACTTGAGTACATCAGGCTTACCGAACTGAGTACTTGTAGTGCTGGACAATCTGAATTACTCCAGGCAGGCACATTTGGCTTGACACATAGCAGCAGTGTGAGCCATCAGTTTGACCTAAAGACATACTGTACTGGGGAAAGTATATAATAAATTAACATTGATCTATACTGAAGTGACCATATCTTTTACTTTTTAGTCTTTTTAAAAAACTTTATTATCTTTATTTCTTTGATAAAGACACTCATAAATTGAGAGGAAGAGGGAGAGAGAGAGGGAGAGAGACAGAGAGATACCTGCAGCCCTTCTTCACCACTTGTGAAGTGCCCCCCTCCCCTTCCCCGCAGATGGGCATGGGGGGCTTGAACCCAGGTCCTTGCTCATTGTAACATGTGCACTCAATTAGGTATACCAACACCCAGCCCCATCTTCATTTATATCAAAGTAAACTTTGGCCCAACAACATTACAAGAGATAAAGAAGTTCTTTCATAATTACATAGGAGGTAACAGCTCTAAACACTTAAGCAACTAATAACCTATTTTTAAAATATGTGAAACAAAAGCTAATAAAATTGAAAGAAGAAACGGGTAAAGTTTCAATTACAGGTGGAGACACAATTCACATTGTTTAATAATTGGTATAATAAATGAAAGTGAGAATCAGTAAGGATACAGAGCAGAGGTCAGCAAAATTTGGCCTTTGGTTTGGAATCCAGTTAATTATGGAAACAACACAAACATAACTATTTGTGTGCAAATACTACAGATTCAGGCAATCAAGACAGAGACTGCATGACTCTCAATAACAGAAAAAAGCATGTACCACTGGACCCTCCATATACAAACTCAACATGATCAACCAATCTAACATAGTTAGCACTTATATAAACACATCATAGAACATTAAAATAGATATTCTTTTCAAATGCACTTAGAACAGTTACCAAGTTAAGTTATATTTGGGCCATAAATTTTATTTCATTTATTAAAATCAGGACACATCTTAACTCTGGTTTAGGATGATGCTAGGGATTGAACCTACAATCATTGGAACCCCAGAAACAAAAGTATTTTTTGCACAACTATTACGCTATCTCCCCAGCCCATGGGCCATCAATTTTAAAAGATCCAAATATACCAAAGATATTCTCTGACTGTAATATAATTAAATTATAAATCAATAAAACAAGTGTCCCTGAGAGATTTCCACATATTAAAAAATTTAAGAACTGACTTCCAATATCACATAAGTACCAAAGAAACCAAAAGGAAAACCAAGATGTACTCTGACTAAATGCAAATGAAAACACAACAAAATTCATGGACTATTGCTAACACAATTCTTTAGAGGAAGTATATATATACAAAATTTCTATGTTAGCTACATTAAAAAGGTTTTATTTCAATTTGAGGAGAAAGAACAGAACTGGAGGCATCACACTCCCAGATATCAAATTGTATTATAGGGCCATTGTAATCAAAACTTCTTGGTACTGGAACATGAAGCGACACACTGATCAGCGGAATAGAATTGAGAGATCAGAAGTAAGCCCCCCCGCCCCGCCCACCTATGGACATCTAATTTTTGACAAATGTGCCCAGACTATTAAATGGGGAAAGCAGAGTCTCTTCAACAAATGGCATTGGAAAAAATGGGTTGAAACATGAAGAATGAAACTGAACCATTATATTTCACCAAATACTAAAGTAAATTCCAAGTGGATCAAGGACTTGAACGTTAGACCTGAAACTACCAGATACTTATAGGAAAATATTGGCAGAACTCTTTTCTGCATAAATTTTAAAGACTTCTTCAATGAAACAAATCCAATTACAAAGAAGACTAAGGCAAGCATAAACCTATGTGACTACTTCAAATTAAAAAGCTTCTGAACAGCAAAAGAAACCACTACACAAACCAAGAGACCCCTCACAGAATGGGAGAAGATCTTTACATGCCATACATCAGACAAGAGGCTAATAACCAAAATATATAAAGAGTTTGCCAGACTCAACAACAAGAAAACAAATAACCCCATCCAAAAATGGGGAGAGGACATGGACAGAATATTCACCTCAGAAAAGATCCAAAAGGCCGAGAAATACATGAAAAAATGACTCAAGTCTTTGATTGTCAGAGAAATGCAAATAAAGACAACAATGAGATACCACCTCAGTCCTGTGAGAATGTCATATATCAGAAAAGGTAACAGCAGCAAATGCTGGAGAGGTTGTGGGATCAAAGAACCCTCTTGCACTAGTAGTGGGAATGTAAATTGGTCCAGCCTCTGTGGAGAACAGTCTGGAGAACTCTCAGAAGGCTAGAAATGGACCTATCCTATGATCCTGCAATTCCTTTCCTGGGGATATATCCTAAGGAACTCAACACACACGCATCCAAAAAGATCTGTGTACACATATGTTCTTGGCAGCACAATTTGTAATAGTCAAAACCTGGAAGCAACCCAGGTGT